>NC_080800.1:762500-842500 GCF_028018385.1 Neofelis nebulosa | reverse complement strand
GGGTGCCTCTCCCAGAGCCCTTCTGAAATGTCCAGCTACTCACTGGGGCATAACATGGTGCCATAAACCCTCATGGCCTCCAAGGGATATGTCATCGTCCCCAGAGTCCTTCCTCCAAGAGCATAGAGAGTGCCCCGACCTCCCATCACTTCTCAGCTCTCCCGAGGCTCGGGCATCCAGAAGGTTTGGCAAGAGACGTTTGTTTCCCCTCCCATGTTCCTTGCACACGGTGCCCCGGGAGCAGCCCTGGGTCTCCCATGATGCCTTGAGGCAAAATGCAAATTAAATATGAAATAAGCCAGCGTGGGAGTCCCATTTGCCAATATCAAGTACATTAACATGTTGGGGGAAAAAAAAAGCTGACGCCAACCTTCTGTAGCCGAAAGACATTCTGTGAGCATCCCGTCAGGAAGGATGTGGGTCGCTCACCAAGCCCCAACACCACTCATTACAAAAAAAAAAAACCAGCGAATAAAGTCCCCCAACATTTTACCGCAGTTCCATGCGTATCCCTTCCGGTGAGTAAAACACACATTTTCAGGGGACCTGAAGTGACTTTCAGAGGCTGGGGACAGCAACAAAGAGGAAAGGGTACCATCCAGGACCGTATGGAGCGAGGCAGGCGGGTCCCAAGCCACGACCAGGTGCGGCCAGATGGGCAAGCTTCCCAAAGTCTTTGCGCTCATTGCCCATGAATTTTTCTTAAAATCCCAACAAAAAATGTGCAGTCGTAACCATTTTCCTTTCGTAACGTTCTGTTTATTTATTTTGGGAGAGAGAGAGAGAGGTAGGGAGGGAGGATGTGAACAGGGGAGGGGCTGAGAGAGGGAGACACAGAGACAGAGAGACAGAGAGAGAGAAGTCCAAGCAGGCTCCGGGCTGTCAGCACACAGCCCGACGCGGGGCTCGAACTCACGAAAAGTGAGTGAAAAGTAGGTGAAAAGTGCCCCAGTCACTCAACCCAAGAGGAAGAACCCTTCAGTCCGTGCAGCCTCATAGGCGTCTACACGGGCAGGGCTTATGTGCTCAAGGCATACAGCAGGAGCATCTTTCTTGCTGAGCACCGCCTGCTGTGTGACCCCTGGCGTGCGTCCTGCGGAGCGGGAATGCTGCCCTTGTCGTGGGCAGCAAGGAAGCCGGGCTTTCCCGACACACAGTGTGTCTACCCTCCCATCCTATTTGGAACGTTCACGCATGCTGGTCCGTTTCACGGCCGACCGCTGTCCCGTTGCGTGGACCCCTACGGTGTTCATCCCTTCACCCGTCAGTGCGCATCGGGGTTGAGGCCACCCTGTTGGGCTGTTGGAGATGTATTAGCCAGGGATCTCCAGACAGAGAGCACGTTTTCGGTCTATTGATGCCCTCAACTGATTAGACGAGGCCCACCACAGACAGCCGTCCGTGTCATCAAGTCCAACGAATCAAAATGCGACTCTCTTCCGGAAACATTCTCCCGGGCACACCCAGAAATCACGTGTGACCTCCTATGTGGGCGCCCTGAGGCCCAGTGAAGGTGACACACACAGTTAGAATCAAGCCTCACAGCTTGTCCGTAGGAAGCTGCCCGGACAAGTTTCTGTTTGGGCTTTGGTGCCCTCGGGTAGAGACAACACTGCCCTCCCCGCACCCCAACATCAGCTGCCGGTCGAGGGCCCCGTCCGGGCTTCCCATGACCCACCCGCCAGGCTCAACAACTCACTGGGAAGACTGACAAAAGTCAGGACAATATGTTAGTGACATTTATAGATTATTTATTATAAAGCTTCCAACGTTATTTATGTACTTGTTTATTTTGTAAAAATTTTATAATGTTTATTTATCGTTGAGAGAAGGAGAGACCGAGTGTGAGCCGGGGAGGGGCAGAGAGCGAGACAGAAGGGGACACAGAACGGGAGGCAGGTTCCAGGCTCTGAACTGTCGGCTGTCAGCTGTCGCAGTCCGTGAGCTCGAGGCCCGCGTGGGGCTGTGTGCCCACAGCTCGGAGCCTGGAGCCTGCTTCCCCATTCTGTGTCTCCCTCTGTCTCTGCCCCTGCCCCCCTTGTGCGCTCTCTCTCTCTCTCTGTCTCAAAAATAAATAAACATTAAAAAAGAGAAAAAAGAAATGAGGCATTTCCATTTTCAACCATAAAGACTCTTTTGATGAAAAACGGGTAAGACAAGCCACGCACACGCCGCGCACAAGTTCACCACGACCCTCGTCCTACAAGGACGCATTTGCACCTCCCTAGGCGCCCAGTGCGCCCGCAGGGGCCCGATTACCCGCTTTGGTGGGATTCGGGGGAGGACAAGGGCCTCCCAGGCTACCCCCCACCCCCCACCCCAACATGCGTGTTCTGATCCGTCAGTATTGAGCACGGACGCACGAGGTGGCCTTCACATTCCTATTCTGAGCCAACGGCAGATCTGTGCGTCGCTCAATGCGACAGGTCAGGGGAAGCGTTGGCCAGGGCGCGAGGGTGCGAGGCGCACAGCCCAATGGGCGCACCTCCCCCAGCCGCTCCGAGGGCCGTTCACCGCCTCTCCGCGTAGCCGGCAAGACGCGAAGGCTCGGTCACCCGCCCCCGCAGAAACGTGGGTCCTGTATTCAGCGCCTCGCTGGTCCGCGGGAGACGCGCCCGTGGCAAATCAGGCCTCGGAAGCGATCTGTGCATCTTAAGATACGCACATCCCCTTGGCGGCTGCGAGCGTCCCCCAGGGATGGTTTAGCACAAACGGCGTTTGCATATATTGGGCGGCGCGGGCTGACTTCTCCCTCACGCGTGACGACAGGCACTCAGCAGCCCAGAGGCTCTCGGAGGAGCCCGGCCACGGGAACAACCGCGCGAGCGGACGGGGTCATTGGCCGCGAAGAGGGCGGGCGGGCGGCGCGCGTTGACGGCCGGACGGGGGATGGTTTCCAACCGGGGAAGGTGGGGACGAGGTGTCGTCGTGCGGGGACCACACGCTCCCTCCCGGAACCTGGGGAGGAAGGTGGTGATCGCAGGCGCTGCGCAGCTCGCTGCTCCCTGAGGAACTTTTTCACGTCCCTGACTTCCGACCGCGGAGACGTGTGGCCGTGACTCTGGGGGCTACGAAGTGACCACCGACACCCTGAAGAGTTCAGTTGAAACTCGTCCACCACTTGCCTCCGGCATTTGCCGATGTTGAAAGGGGTTTGAGCGCAGCCATGGGGACAGTGGGACCCGTGAACGCACCACAAAGCTGGCAAAGCGTGAGGTCAGAAGGGCCCCACCCCCCCACCCCCCCACCCCCCGCTCCGCGATCCCAGGCCCCCTCGCCCGAGCGGCTGCAGGTGGGTCTGGGAATTGTTTTCCCCGGGACGCAGACGACAGTCGGCTCTACAGGAGACGGTTCCTTAACATAAGTCCGTCCCAGAGACCACGTGGGATAGACTTATACGGAGAAGGACTCTGACCTCCAGAGCTCCCGGCCCTGGTGTGCCTGGCAGATTTGCTTCGTGTGTGTGTGTGTGTGTGTGTGTGTGTGTGTTTCCTCCCGTCCTGGAGTCTAAAACACGTCTGCTTGATTTCACGTCCTGAGCGGGCGCCCGGCTGCCCTGTCCTGTGGTCACGTCACGGTGCCCGGGACGGCCGTGAGGGCCAGGACAGAGATGCCGTGAACCACCACTCAGAGGGGCAGCTGGCAAGGACTGCAGACCCGGTGCTGGGCAGCAGGGGGCAGGTGGAGATGCATGACCAGGTCCTGGAAGGTTCTAGAAACACACAACAGCCAGTGCAGTGAGCCCTGGGAGGAGGCAGCATCCGGGGGGAGGACAGATGTCTGGAGAGGACACGGCCACACGCCCCCGTCCTTGAGGGCCACGCACAGGCCCACGGGTCCCACCCGCGGTCACCACCTTACCTTCTCCGGATACATCGGTGGCCCCGAGACGATCCCACGATGAAGCAGGAAACGCGGAGACCCACAGCTGCTGCTCATGAGCAGGGTTTTGCAGGGTGAATAGGAGTTTGCCACGCAGCCACACCTCCGATCCTCCTTGGGGATGGGGGGGCCCTCGAGTCTCAGCGCTCCCCCCCGGACACGCTGCCTTCTCACCCCTGCGACATGCACAACGGTCAGCTCTGAGATTCAGCAACAGGGACAAACGCTGCCCAAAACAGCACCCCCCTCCATACCCCTCTTGCCAGGGCTCTTAGGGCCCGTTTGCCACAAGTTCGGTCCTGGATGGAGGCCGGAAAGGCGGCCGCCTCCCCCAGGGGCCCCCACAAGACCGGCCAAGCCTACACGCCGGATGGTGTGGGAGGGGGCTCCTCCAGTCCAGGGCCCCCGTCTCCTCTGCCACGTTATTGGCGACTCAGGTTCTGGATTTTGCTTGAATGTTAAAGAAAAACACACACACACACACACACACACACACACACACACACACAGAGCCCCGCTGGACGAGGCGTTTAATGAAAACAGAGACGCAGCCCCGCACAGGCAACGTGCTAATAAGGACCAGATGGCCCGACACGACCCAAACCCTCTTTCTTATTATTGGAAAACGGGACCCACAAAGGCAGTCTGTAAGTTGGTTCATAAGGACTTAATTTTGCCCGGCAATAACAGGGCCATTAAATCTGCTTAGAGCAGGGATTACTAGGAACCGGGAAGGGTTTATGCCGTGGCCCCACCACCCAGCCTGCCCCACGGCACGGCGCGCAGAGACCCCAAAGCGGGGACCACGTCGGGAAACCCGCTACCCCTCAGCCCGCTGCTGCCGCGGACGCTTCAGACCTAAACCCACACTCAGGACGGGAGGCAGATTCACACGTGCCGAGCCGGGGGTCACGGGGGGGCCCACGGACGGATGAAGCCCCGTCCCGTGTCCCCGAGTCAAGGCGCCTCCTGCCCCCTCTCCTGCGTGTGCCCTCCTCCCTTTCCGGGGGCAGAGGTTCGGGACGGGACAAAGAAACCCAGAGTGGCTCTCATTCTCCTCTTTTGTGTAAAAAGGAGGTTACATTTACATAACATAAAATTGGCCGGTTTTTCGTGTTTATTTCATTTTTGCGAGAGAGGGGGAGACACAGAATCGGAAGCAGGCTCCAGGCTCCGAGCTGTCGGCCCAGATCCCCACGCGGGGGCTCGAACCCACGGACCGCGAGATCGTGACCTGGACAGAAGTCGGACGCTCAATGGACTGAGCCACCCAGATGCCCCCAAAGTCGGCCGTTTGAAAGCACAATTCTGGGACCCTGGACACATTCACAACGTTGTGCAATCAATCACCACTTGTCTCCAGTTCCAGAACGTTCTCATCCCCCCAAAGGAGACCCGTCCCCATGAGCACTTGGTCTCCGTCCTCCTCCCCCAGCCCCTGGCAACCCCTAACGTGCCTTCTGTCTATGCATTTGCGTCCTTGGGACACTTTATTAAATGGAATCACACACTGTCTTTTTGCGTGTGGCCTTTTCTGCTCAGTATCACGTTTTCCAGGCGATATCCTGCTCTTCTCCACACACCGCGAGCAAACGCACGCAGAAGGTCCCGACACTGATGGCTTCTGCAGCCGGTGAGTAGCCAGAGGCGGGCTTCAGGCGGGGCTGGCTCAAGCTGCGGCGAGGAAGGGCTGGAAGGGGTTCTAGGGGGTCTGCAGGCTGTCTTACCCTCACGCTGCTTCAGGGAGTCACAGCCCTGCAGGGGAAGCTCGTGTCCCCAACGCCCCGGGTGCCGGATGTGAGCCCGTAAGTTTCATCGTATTCTTGCATCCAGTTCCATCTTGTTTTAGACGAATGACGCGAAGCATCTAGAAGAAACATCACACAATGTAAGGGAAGGGGGGGGGGTCACCTGTCTGAGAAAATGCTCACATTTTTCTACCGGCTGAAAAAGGCACACGGGACGGTGGGGGCCGCTCACGGGAAGGGACGGGCAAGCCATTCGGACCTCTGGAGGGATGCCCGTGTGCACTCGTGACCCCAGCGGCACAGAGGCCAGTCCCACCGCCGACTTTTGAGGAACCTCGAGACCCTTTCGCACAGTGCGCAACCCCACCAACAGTACACGAGGCTTCCTTTCCCTCCACACCCTCCCCAACACTTGTTATTTCTTATCTTTCTGATCCTAGCCGTGTGCAGCGCTAGGAACTTCCTTGGACCCCCAAAGCCCCCTGGCCCACTCACCCAGACATCTCAACATGCTTTTGAATTGCATTTCCCTGACGGTGAGTCACGTGGAGCGTCTTTTCACGTGTCTGTTGGCCGTGTGGACGTCTTCTTTGGAAAAGTGTCCATTCAGGCCTTCTGCCCGTTTTAAAACGAGTTTTTTTTTCCAGTTGACTTGCTTGAATGTCTTATACAGTGCAGATGATCATCCTTGACCAAAAATAAATAAATGATAAGTACCTGTGTGAATGGCAAAGTATTAACTAAGCTTGTGTTGGTCAGATTTCACAATATACACACGTTGTTGGTCAACTACATCTCCATAAAACCTGGGTGGGGGTGGGGGGTGGGGGACAATTATATCTCAATAAAACCCAGGGGGGAGGGTCAGTGAGCTTGAACAAGGAACATGGGGTCTAACGGGACAGAGATGGCCTGGTAGAGTGTCACTGGATGGGACATTCTCTGCAGACATCACCGCACGCCCCCAGCATCACCAGGAATGCTCGTCAGAGGGAGGACAAACGTCCCCATCACGATTGGGTCACTGCTGGGGCAGCCGAGCGCCCTGTGCCAACCTGAGCTCTGACGGCTGGACCCCGTCCGGGGGAAGGGGCAGGACCCCGTAAGCCCTCCAGTCGGCCCCAGGACCCTGTGCGGCCGTGAAATCTCGGCCACTTCACATTTATGGTATTCTCATACTTGAGGGCAATTAAATAAAACATTTACAAGCCGTCCATAAAGAGTTTAAAACTCTTGGGCAAAAGCCCGAGAATTAAGCCACATTCGCCTTGGCAGGAAAGCTGGAAATGACTTAATGCCGTCCCTCAAACCACCTAGTGAGCCGGCCACAGTCGCCCAGGTGAACTTGCGGGGGGGGGACCCCCAGCGCTCCTGGGGGCACGGCTGGGCCACATTCGCGGGCCTGGCAGGGATGGACCGTCACCCCCCAGGAGGGGACCCCAAGGTTTTCCAAGATGGCAGCGCCTTCTGGGACCTGCAGGAGAGCCCCCTGGGGCCACCGTCCCCGACACTGGGGAGCACCAGGATTCTTTCCTGCTTTCTTCTTTAGTGTTTAGTTACTGATTTTGAAAGAGAGACAGAGAGGGAGGGAGGGAGGGAGGGAGCGAGCATCGGAGGGGCAGAGGGAGAGGGAGACAGAGAATCCCAAGCAGGCTCCAGGCTGTCAGCGTAGAGCCCGACGCGGGGCTCGAACCCACAAACCGCGAGATCGTGACCTGAGCCCAAGTCGGACGCTCAACGGACTGAGCCCCCCAGGCTCCTCCCTACTTTGTTTCTTTTTTTCTTTTGCCAATGAGACTGGTCTGAAGACAGCATGTCATCGAGGTCTGCATTTGTCCATCAGGAACCGTGCGTCACAGCCCTATTCTAAAATAATAACCCTCTGAAAATAAAATAAAAATAAAGTAAATAAAATAAAATAAAATAATAAAATAAAATAAAAACCGCTGAAAATAAAATAAAATAAATAATACCCTCTGACAATAAAATAAAATCCCCTGAAAATAAAATAAAATAATAACCCTCTAGGTTGATGGGGGTGGGAGGGAGGGGAGGGTGGGTGATGGGGATTGAGGAGGGCACCTTTTGGGATGAGCACTGGGTGTTGTATGGAAACCAACTTGACAATAAACTTCATATATTGAAAAAAAAAAACAGAACCAGTTCTGGAGATAAAGGTACTTTAGAGTTACAGGAAACAATGCAGATTTAGGTCCTAAATTTAGATTTGACTAAGAATCCAATAAAGAAGATTATCACTAGAAAAATAAATAAACAAATAAATAAATAAAATAATAACCCTCTGAAAATAAAATAAAAATAAACAAAATAAAATAAATTAAAATAATAAAATAAAATAAAAACCCCTGAAAATAAAATGAAATAAAATAAAATAAAATAAAATAAAATAAATAATACCATCTGACAATAAAGTAAAATCCCCTGAAAATAAAATAAAATAAAAACCCTGTGAAAATAAAATAAAATCATAACTCTCTGAAAATAAAATAAAATAGTAACATTCTTAAAACAAAAGAAAACAAAAAAAACAGTAACCCTCTGGGAGAAATCCAACGTCCAGAGCCAGCAGGAAGGACCCATCCACTATGCACTTTCCACCCAAGGGACGTCACAGAGCCACCAAAGCAAACACATGTCCGCGACGCCGTGGACCTGAACCCTCCCGGTTTCCCGTGGAACATTCGTTCTGACACATAACACTGCCCACAGTATAGACCGTTTTCGTAAAGTGAGACGCACTTAACACAGAGACGTACGCTGACTCAGGGTAGCAAACAGAGACACGGATGTCGGACGGCACGACTGTGTTAGATCGCGTTAGACAATTAAAAGTAACCAGGACTCAACAGAACCGCAGGGTTGTATTCGAGTTTTGATTTTTTTAAAGATATTTATTTATTTTTGACAGACAGAGAGACAAAGCATGAGCGGGGGAGGGGCAGAGAGAGAGGGAGACACAGACTCCAAAGCAGGCTCCAGGCTCCGAGCTGTGAGCGCAGAGCCTGATGCAGGGGTTGAACTCACGAACGGTGAGATCATGACCTAAGTCTCACTTCACCAACTGAGCCCCCAGGCACTCCCGTATTTGAGTATCAAAAACACTAAAATGTACACAGAAGCTGACATACGTAAATGCCGAAACCAGTCGTCACAAGCCCAGGGGCCTAATTTCCATTTCCAAGCCCCTAGGGACTAATTAAAGCAACAACCATAGTAAGATGGGCCCTAGCCTCTGGCACTTGGTTTGTGGGGACAAATGGGAACATGTCTGTTCGATTCAGACTTCACCAAATCTTCTGCTTTTTGCCCCAGATCCTGTCTCTCCCCGGTAACCTCAGCAGCTCGGCTGTTTGGATGTTCTGTGCTTTTCCCGTTAGACGTTCCCCACACCCACACTTTTAGCGCATTTGCGACCACTGCCCCATCTGCGTGAACTCTCCCCAGGGTTGCCTGGAAAACTCCAATTCACCCTGCAAAACCCTGCTCACCCTACCCCTCCTGAGTCACCTTGATCGTCCCGCACAAACCAACCTCAGCGTTTCCTCCTGTCGTATGTGCATAACAATTGCTCTCTAGAGTTTGCAAAAGGAGGGCGCCCTCCAGCCACGCTGGGCAGCCACGCTCAGCTTAGACACATTGTTGCATTTTCAGCAAAGAGCTGCCAGGCTAAATGCTGCTTTCCAGGTGCGTGTGTCTCCTGCTGGTGGGACACGGGCCGCTTAGACGGCCCCTTGGAGAATTTGCCCAGGGCCGCCTGGGGCGAAAGGCTGCATGGAAAACCCGACCAGGAGACACATCGCCTCCGCCCATGGTGGCACAAACGCCCCGGCCAAATCAGGCGATGGCAAAGTATCTGATAAGGTCTGCAAACCTCTGTTTCTCTCTTGGCCGGTTCCTCAACTCAGATTTCCCCGGGGACCATCCGAGGCCACAGAAATGAACGCCCCCCGGCCCCCCCTCCCGTACCAGGTCCCCCCCCCCCACGCCGCTGCTCCCCTCAAACTTCTCGACTCCTAATTGGGCAACAATAAAACTCGGCATTCCAGTGTCTGATTACAGACCCGCACTTCATCTCATTCTGTTATTACGTTGCGAGTGTGTCCTTACAGGAAACCGCACACTTGAGAACTTACACACGAGTCCGTCGGAGTGAAATGTGTTTCAGGTTAGAGGGTCTAAGGAGCCAGCGGAACCCGCCCCCCCCCCCCCCCCCGCCCCCTCTGCGATCGCTGGCTCAGAATTGTAACAAAACTGCGATCGCTGGCTCAGAATTGTAACAAAACTGCGATCGCTGGCTCAGAATTGTAACAAAACTCAGCAGAAAGCACTGGGCCGGAGGCGTCCTTTCAAAGCCTCAGTGACGCGGCCACATAAATCGTGCTGGGCCCGAAAATAGGTAAATAACACGTATTAAACTGGCTGCACTTTCCAAGAGGCGATTGTGGCCGGTTGGGGCTTGGGCTCTGGGTCCTATGACATGGAGGGAAGAAAGCAACGGCCGGTTGAGCGCCTAGGACGCCAGACTGTGCCTGAAACGCCAGAACATTCTGCAGAAAATCCTGTGGTCCGAGGTCCCGAGGGCCTACGCGCAGAGAGTCTGGTCAGCGTTTGCTTCTGAATGGTCCTTGCTGACTCTCTCCTCCCCACCGGGACCTAAAACGCAGCGTTTTGACCCTTTCCAAGTGCACAGGTTGCCGGCATTTAGCACGCTGACCCTGCTGTGCAAACCCCGCCAGCTCGATGTACTTCCAGAACATTCCTATCATCCCACAGGCACCCCTGTCCCCATTAGGAGGTGGGCCCCAGCCCCCCCCTCCCCGCCCGGGCCTTGGGAACCCCTAGGACTGCCCCCCACCCCCACCCCGACCCGGGAACGCCTAGGACTGCCCCCCCCCCACCCCCACCCCGACCCGGGAACCCTTAGGACTGCAGGCCTTGGCCTACCCGGGACATGTTGCAGGAACAGAGAGGGTGGGTCTCCCTCCTCTGGGGCTCCCATCCGTCAACACGGCAGGAAGACCCTCCCCCGAATGCCGTTTCATCCGTACGGGAGTCTCAGCGACCACTAAGTGCCCCCTGTGCACCTTCCCGCCTGGCCTGCCCCCAGCCTTCTCCCTCCGCCGTGGCTCCTGCTGGACACATGCGTGTCTGTGCTGCCCCAGGCCTCTGGGTCTCTGTCTCCGTCCCACCAACCCACACACCAGCCACCTGCTCATGACTCAGATCCCCTTCTGTTTCCTGTGCCCACGGGAAGGGCACCTCCTGATCTGGTGAAGAAAACACACTCCAGTCTTGTGTTTTCACAGATAATTGGGGGGCGGGGGATGGGACCGGTTTGAGTAACTCTTTACAGGGGGCTGTTGGCCGAATGCACACAGGGGGAAACGGCTGGTGTCAGTGTCCTGGGGCACCTGTCAGAATGAGCACACATACAGGGAGAGGGTACAACAACAGGGACGGACAGGACCACTGAGATCCAGGCAGGGCAGGGCTGCTGAGATCCAGTAGGGGCAGGGCCACTGACATCCAGGCAGGGCGGGACCACTGAGATCCAGGCAGAGCAGGGCCACTGAGATCCAGGCAGGGGGGGACCAGTGAGATCCAGGAGGAGCAGGACCACTGAGACCCAGGCGGGGCAGGGCCCCTGAGATCCAGGCAGGGCAGGGCCACTGAGATCCAGGAGGGGCAGGACCACTGAGACCCAGGCGGGGCAGGGCCCCTGAGATCCAGGCAGGGCAGGGCCGCTGAGATCCAGGCAGGGCTGGGCCGCTGAGATCCAGGCAGGGCAAGGCTGTTAGGATCCAGGAGGGAAGACCACTGAGATCTAGGGGGCAGGATCACTGAGATCCAGGCAGGGCAGGGCCGCTGAGATCCAGGCAGGGCTGGGCCGCTGAGATCCAGGCAGGGGAGGGCCACTAAGACCCAGGCAGGGCAGGGCTACTGAGATCCAGGAGGGAAGGACTACTGAGATCCAGGAGGGGCAGGGCCACTGAGATCCAGAAGGGGCAGAGCCGTTGAGATCCAGGCAGGGAAGGGCCCCTGAGATCCAGGCAGGAAGGACCAGTGAGATCCAGGGGAGGCAGGACCTGAATGGACTGAGCCACCCAGGAGTCCCATCAATAGACATACTGATGAGATCATTTCACGGTTTATCCTGAGGAAACACAATGTACCTGCGACACTGAAAATCAGTGAACCGTCGTGATCCCCACACAGACCTTGATGTTGGATGTTTCGATTTGGTGCCCGGAGCTCAGAGAAGGGAACAGACTGTGGGTCAGCCGGGCTATAACCCTCATAGAACCCACTTTGCGGGGGTGAGAGAGCAACTCACATTTGGTTGTGATCGATCCCCCGCATTCATTAATCACAGATTCTCAAAGGTATTGACTGACAGTCCATACGACCCAGAAAAAAAAAAAAATACAGTTCCAGTGAACAGAAATGTAGTTTAAAAGGCACCAGATAAAAACGTATTAAATATTTAAATGCACTTGTAAGGCCACTCTGGTTTTTAAACAAACCTACGTAAAACAGCTGCATTGTTAAAACGAGTAAGGAAAGACCTCAATCTTTGAAAACTCCTGTCGGTCTTTTTTTTTTTTTTTTTTTTCATGCAGAAAACAACCATCGCCTTTTATTATTTCTGTCTGCGTCTTTGTAAGACGGGATTCTTCTGAACAGGTCTGAGTTTCCAAGACGCGGGAAACAAAGGGATCATGTACCAGGAGGAAAAAAGAGAGAGAGAGAGAGAGAGAGAGAGATCATAAAACAGGCAAGAATTGTTGAGGAAAGAAGAAAAAAAACGGACTGAAAACACAGTGTCTATGACAGGAGAGACCACTCAGCAGGAGAGCCCGGGATGGAGAGGTGGAGGGGCGGCCGGCACAGACCGTGGGCTCTAAGTGATTATAAACACATGTTCTGGGGGCCGAAGGAAGCCTGTGAACGGGGGTCGGGGGGGGACTGCAATTCCAAGGACTGTTGCACAAGCAGGCACGTCGGGGCATTCGACAGCAGATGCCTCGGGACTTGAAAGGGTTTCCAAGGCGTTGCTTAAGTGCGTAGGGACCCGTGAGTGATTGCACAAAGGGTCGGTGGCACAGAAATTGGAAAGAAAAGGGGCCTGGAAAAGAATGCATGCAGGCTTTCAGCTGCCCGTGAAGAGGTGATTTATGGGCGACACCATAAAACCCAAGACCCGTATGTCTTCTTGGGCCCAAGAGAAATACCTGGGATTTTCACACCCCCTCGCTGTGCCCCGAGAGGGCAGAAATACGGCAGGAGGCATGCTTTCTTTCCCCGGGGGTTTGGGGTGGGAGCCTTCCGAGCGGTTCCCCAAGGAACGTCGATCCGCGACCTCACTCAGGTAAGCACAGAGGTGCACCAACGTCAGGCAGAAATGCCTGCGGAGACGGACTCTGGAGCCCAGCCCGGTGCCGTGCGTCAGATCCCCTCACGCACGTCTGGTCAACTTGGATGCAGTGACCTCGGATGTCCTGTCCCGCCAGCATGGTGGTCGGGAGAAATCACGGAGACCCGGGGTGACTGCTTCCTCCTCCTGCTGACAAAGCCCACGTGGTCATGCAGCGATGCAGGTGGGGACGTTCACGCAATCCACCCGCGTAGAGAAGCAAACATACACAGGCATCGCCATCCCCTCACGTGGGGGGATGTCTGGCCTCACAGTCACAAAGCGGCTGCTGCAGCTCCGGACATCATGCCCTCCGCATGGAATTCTGCACAGCAAGGATGGGCCTGAGCACAATGGAGCGTCCTCTCCTGGGATGGGGCCGGCCACCGAAAGCAAATCGGCTTCATATTAAGGAAGGAGAAAGGGAATGTTTTGATAAGAGGGAAAGAGAATGGCTGATATGAAGGGGAAATACGGGGGCGCCTGGGTGGCTCAGTCGGTGAAGCGTCAGACTTCGGCTCAGGTCGTGATCTCACGGTTCGTGAGTTTGAGCCCCGCGTCGGGCTCTGTGCTCACAGCTCAGAGCCTGCTTGGGATTCTCTCTGTCTCTATCTCTGTCTCTGTCTCTCTGTCTCTCTTCCCGTACCCTGATTGTGCTCTGTCTCTCTCGAAATAAATATCCATTAAGAAAAATTTCTAGCACAAGCTTCGTTTTTCATGAGTGGCTCTCATCACGTCCAGAAAAGTTGGATATTTTCCTTTCCATGCAGGGTTGCCACTGGGCCGAGCGGACACGACCGGGCATCCACAGCCGTTTGTCTGTGACTCAGCCCTCACTTGCCAACTGCTTGTCCCGCCAGGCGGAGTCCTGACCGTGGCTGGGAGTTCACACGCACCGTGATCTCTGATGCTATGTGGCTCTGGACAAATCACCCCCCCCCCCCACGTGTCTGAGCCTCGCTCTCCTTTTGCAAAATGTCGATTGCTTCGTTGCACTTGTGTTCGACCATCCAAAGGAAAAAGTTACATATGGGCTGGAAACTTGTCCCACAGAAGAAACCTCCCCGCCCCCCACCAGTGTAACTTGTTAATATTGTAACTTTGGGTGCAGGTGCGCCTTGCAGGTGGCAATGTATATTAAATTAAAAAGAATCGCAGGGAAACGATATTAAACACTCAGCTCTCCGTGGTCACAGGCCACATTTGAAGTATCGTAGAGCCACGTGTGGCTAGCGGCCAGCCTACTGGGTGTTGCGGAGGTAAAACATCCCTTCAGGTATTTATTGGCAGAAAAAGAAAGACATTAACAATTCCCGTTATTGCAGAAAGTTCTGTGTAGCTAGGAGCCCGCTCGTCCCGCAAGGTAGGACGTCGAGCCCCAGGTACCGGCGAGGAAACAACATCCTTCAGGGGAGTCTGTGTTTCCTGAAGGAAACTTCATCCGGGCTCGGTTCCGGAGCAGGTGCACACGGACTCCCTCCCGAGGAGAAACAACGATTGTGCGCGGGAATCCGAAAGGAGGCGTGGGGACACCAGCCAAAGGGGGCTGGGGGCGGGGGTGGGGGGGCGCAATTTTGCATCCAGCCATTTTAAGGTATATATTCTTGTATTGCCTGTCATGTCTGTGAGGGGCACAGACTAATTATGTAAGACAGACACACGTCAGCACACCCACGAACACGTATCCATGTACGAAGGTACGCGGATGGACAGTTTATTCTTCAGGAACACAGCCATCTGGCTAACAGAATAATCCAAAGCATTGAGGGCAATAAGATGACCGGGTTAAAAACCCACGTTTGAGTTTCCTGGAAAATCACCGACGTGGATCGCTTTTTAAAAATTACGGCTTTCTTTTTGGAGAGGGGTTTCAGGCTCACAGACAAAGGGGAGGCAGGTGCAGGCAGCCCCGGTTCCAGCCGAACACCGACCAGGGGACCGTGGCCGCAGCGTGATGAACAGGAGGCCACACAGATCCGTTCATAGGACACGCAGACGCCCACAGACAAACAGACTCGAAATGCGATTCCACACGTCACGCGGAAACCTGTGCAAAAGCCAGAGGAAAGAATTCGCAAAGCTGCTGCCACAGCCTGAGACTCCTGCCTACTTGGTCACTCGTGGTTCGGGCAGAGTCTAAGAAGCTGGCGAGACACCCAGGATATGAGCCACGGGACGAAGGAGGCTCCTGCCACGGGGATCTGTACGGTTCTGAGATGTTACAGAGTAATGTGTCTTTGATAACATCATCTCCCTCTCTCTGCCCCTCCCCTGCACATGCTCTGCCCTCTCTGTGTCTCAAAAATAAATAAATGTGAAAAAATATATATATGCACACTTTAAGTAAATATATACTTGATTTATATATTTAAATATGTAAATATTTAATATATATGAAATATGTAATCTATAAATTAATATATACATTAAGATAACATAACATATAATATGATATTATTAATATATATATAAATATATAGAATTATTTATAAAATAATTTATAAATAAATTTATTAGTAAATTTATAAAAAATATAAAATAATATATATAAATATAAAATATATAAAATATTTATAAATATATAAAATGTATGTATACTTATATTTATATTATAATATATTTATTATATAAATATATATATATTTATTATTAAATATACATTATTAACATATATTTATTATGTATGTATTATATATTATTATATAAACACAAATATTTATAAATATATATTATATATTTATGAATATAAATATAATATAAATTATAAATGTAATGTAATATATTTAATATATAATATAAATTATATATTAATTCAATTTATACATTTATTTATTTAAAAAATTTTTTTACTGTTTATTTATTTTTGAGACTGAGAGAGACAGAGCATGAACGGGGGAGGGTCAGAGAGAGAGACGGAGACACAGAATCCGAAATAGGCTCCAGGCTCCGAGCTGTCAGCACAGAGCTCGACGCGGGGCTTGAACTCACGGACCGCGAGATCATGACCTGAGCCAAAGTTGGACGCTTAACCGACTGAGCCACCCAGGCGCCCCTCAATTTATACATTTAAATATATATATATATATATATATATATATATATATATATTTAAGCCTGTGCTTCTGGAGACAGAGACACAACATATGTATTGTTTTGCGGCTGATTTATGACACTAAATAACGCTTTATGGTCGCTTGAGTACTTCTCACTCGGAAACACGTTTCGCAAACCACCCAGGGCACACAGAAGTCACAGGCAAAGGAAGACAAAACACAGCCCTACGGTTTTGGAGAGGCTGGAGGCCGCAGGGGACTCAGGACGACCGCTTTGGGGTTCCTCGTGGTGGCGGGGGGGACCCACAGCCCCGTGTTTTATAGGATTCCTAATGCGACTCGTGGAATCATCCCACTCAGATTTCCCAGAACGCGTTTTGGAAAGCAGCACGGTCCGTGGCCTTATTCTTGCTGGCCACATGGGCCCCTGTTACAAGGATGTCATTCAACCTGGATGGACCTCCAGGATTGTCTGCGAAGCGACATAAGCCAGACACAAAAGCCAAATTCTGTATGATTCCACTCATGCCGAGTCCCTGGACGAGTCAAATTCATAGGAGCAGACTGCAAAATAATGCTCAGGGAACCTGTAAGGAGAATACGAAGCCAAGACAGTACATAGGTAGACCTTACATACGTATATTCGTAAAAGAAATCTCTGGTGATGAGTTTCGAGCGACAAACTCCAGCCCCGAGCTCCCTACCAGCCAAAGAGAAAGAGGAAATAAGATGAGTTTAAAAAGTTCACATGGCGTAAGAGAAAAATAAATTCACCTTAAGAGAAACAAACAAATAAAAATTCATAGGGACAGAAAGTGCATGGTGGGGGCCGAGGGCTGGGGTTAGGGACGGGCAGTTAGTGTCTCATGAGGACAGTGTTCCAGTTTGGGAAAGGGGAAAGTTCTGGGGACGGATGGCGGGGTGGTTGTACAACAGTGTGAATGTGCCTGATGTCACCGAGCTGCGCATTAAAAACGGTTAAGGTGGTAAAGTTTATGCTGCGTGTATTTTACTGCAACAGAAAATATTGAAAAAAATAGCTTTTGTACTTTAAAGAAATTAACAATTGGAAAAAACCATAAATGTCAGTTTTGCAGTTTGGGAAAAAACTTCATCAACGAACTAAAATCCTCACTTACTCAACAACAACAAAAGGAAATCTTGCAGTTTGCGTCCTGTTTCAGAATTTTATTTGAAACCCAAAGGAAAATGCCAAATGGCCACACGGAAGGACAGGAAGGCAATGGGTCATGTTGAACTCGAAGCCACAGCGGAGCCCGGGTTTACTGATTTCAAAGCCGTGGAAATGTGGGAACGTGGGGGTCCAAGGGCTCGACACAAGGTGCTCAGAAGAGACAACATCAACTTCTCCCTGCTGTCTGAGGACGCCCACGCACCCCGCATCCCAGCCTAGAGAGTCACTCTGCCTGGGGTCTCGCATGCACCCCACAGCCCAGGCTGGAGGGTCTGACTCTGTCCGGGGTCCCCCATGCACCCCACAGCTCAGCCTTGAGGTGTCTGACTCTGTCCGGGGTCCCCCATGCACCTCACAGTGCAGCCTGCAGGCGTCTGACTCTATCTGGGGTCCCCCATGCACCCCACAACCCAGCCTCTAGGGTCTGATTATCTCCAGGGTCCCCCATGCACCCCACAACCCAGCCTTGAGGTGTCTGACTCTGTCCGGGGTCCCCCAGGCACCCCACAGCCCAATCTGTAGGTGTCTGATTCTATGTGGGGTCCCCCATGCACCCCACAACCCAGCCTGTAGGGTCTGATTATGTCCAGGGTCCCCCATGCACCCCACAGCCCCGTCTGCAGGTGTCTGACTGTCTGGGGTCCCCCATGCACCCCACAACCCAGCTTGGAGGGTCTGATTATGTCCAGGGTCCCCCATGCACCCCACACAGCCCAGTCTGCAGGTGCCTGACTCTGTCTGGGGTCCCCCATGCACCCCACAGCCCCGTCTGCAGGTGTCTGACTGTCTGGGGTCCCCCATGCACCCCACAACCCAGCCTGTAGGGTCTGATTATGTCCGGGGTCCCCCATACACCCCACAACCCAGCCTGTAGAGTCTGATTATGTCCAGGGTCCCCTATGCACCCCAAAACCCAGTCTGCAGGTGTCTGACTCTGTCTGGGGCCCCCATGCACCCCACAGCCCCGTCTGCAGGTGTCTGACTGTCTGGGGTCCCCCATGCACCCCACAACCCAGCTTGGAGGGTCTGATTATGTCCAGGGTCCCCCATGCACCCCAGAGCCCAGCCTAGAGAAGGTCTGCCTGGGAACCCCCATGCACTCCCAATCACGACCGCCCTCTGGGGAGGAACGAGGCGAAGCGGGGACCCAGTTCCCTTCCCTGTTTTCTGGCCTCGGGCTCCAGCAGGGGTGGGACGGTCAGGCTGGACGCCCGCCGGGCAGGGAGGCCGCGGGCTGGGCTCCCCCTGCACCAGGTGACAGATCTGCTCTGGGCGCCAAGGGACGGAAGGGTTCGGGGTGGGGGGCTGGTGCACACACACCTGGGGACTCAGGGCTCTCAACGGCAGGTGCCCCCATCCCCAGTCCTGGGTGTCTTACCTCTCCCCAACGGGGCCCCCGCCTTGCTTGTCTCATGACCAGTGATCGTGCAGCGACGCGCGCGCCCTGGACCGCGAGGGTCACGTCCTGCTCCGCCCGCCGCCCCCGCCGCCTCTGTCGCCGCCGCGGGACGTCCGACCGGACTGTTGGCTAGGCCAGACGCGCCCCCCGCAGCCGCCGTGGCGGGAGGTGTGGCGCGCACAGCCCGCTGCCGGGGTTAGCTGTGTTCCAACGAGTCGCTGGTCAGTTACGGGTCCGGCTGGGCAGGCTTGCTTTGCGGGGCGCCCACGTCCGTGGAGGGGTCCCACGGCACCTGCGTCCTGCCCGGTTTGCGTCTCTGCGCCGTGCGTCCGCGGCCCACCTGCTCTCCAGCGGGGTTTTAAGCGCAGCGCACGGCGAACGGAGCCAAGACGGCGCGTCCCGCACGTCCCGGCGTCCGTGGAGGTGCGGGTGTGGTGCCCAAGGCTTCCACGGGCGGACGGCGGGCTCCGCGTTCCAGGGAAGGTGTGCGATCTCCCCGCGGAGCCAAGTGGCCTCGGGCTTGGCTGCGACATAAGCCTGCCATGTTCCGGCTTCAGACTTCCCAGCTCCGGCCTTGGGGCGGCTCCCGGGACAGCCCGAGGGGCCCCGGCCCCTCCGTCACTTGGCGCCCAGAGCAGATCCGCCACCTGGTGCAGGGGGAGCCCAGCCCGCGGCCTCCCCGACCGTCCCCCTCCCCCACCCCCACTTCTGCCCGTGTATCGTCTCCACGGATCAGCGTCCGGGGCTGGTGTTACGTCGCGAAAGTCAAGGGTCCGAGGTGGGAGCCGTGCCTCCCCGGGGCGGGTGTGCAGACGAGCCCGAACGCGGGGGCCTGATTTGGGGGTGCCTGGGGCTGGCAAGCATACAGCCCTCCCGGGAGGCACACGATGGAGAGGGTGGGAGGGAGCCCATCCGTGCGTGGTGGGAAAGGACCTGGTGAAGGAGGCCGTGTGCAGACAAGGCCAGGCTCGCGGCCAGCGGGCGACCCCACTGCCCAGCCTTGACGTGCCCGGAGACAAAAGTGTTTCCTACGTCCGGAGACTGACATGGACCAAGGCCGGAGAGGGGCTCAGAGGAGTGAGCTCGTCCCCCCAACCCCCAAGTGACCCCCGTGGCAGGAACACTGACTCCGGGCTCTGCACAGTGACGAGCGGGGCCTCCCAAAGCCACCCGGTCACTTACTCGGGACCGCAGCCCCTCTGTGCTCACGCCCTGTCTCTCTCTCTCTCTCTCAAAAATAGAAACAGTCAAAACATTTTAAAAGAGTCCCGCTTCCTCCCCGACCTGTGACCCCCGACTGCTGCATCCGAGGGACGGCAGATGCCTCACGGGGCCTCCCTCCTCCCTGTGGTTTCTGGGGACTGGGCTGTGGCCTCTGCACGCACTGATTTCCGCGTCCCTGAGCCTCTCTGAGGCGCAAACACCCAGGTGTGAGTGAGACCCCCAGCTCTGGCCGGATGAGCCCCCCAGTCCCCAGCACTGGGAGCTTGTTCCTGTATCACAGGGACCAGATACCTCCCCCTGCCCCCCACCCCCCTGCCCCCACCCCCGGTCCGAAACGTATGGGGTTGTGTGACAATTTAAGGCATAAGTGCTCTGCTCCGTGATGCAGTTAACAGACTGCATCACCGCTCTGCTTGGGGACCGAGGGGGCGGTGGAACATTGAACGGGTCCGGACACCGGCTCCTGGAATGTCACCGTAAGCCCTTTCCTGGCAGATGTGTCTGTGCTCAGCTGGGGTGTGGACACAGACAAGCCAGGAGGTCTAAACTAACAACGTGATTGACCGTGGGCTCACTGGGTCACCTTGTATCCGCTTGAAGTATCCGCTTGAAGCCCTCACGGGCTGGGGGCTGAGGTCAGCCACACGCGGGGTTGGGGGGCGGTCAGCCATGCCTTCGTCACTGACCCCAACAGAACCCTGGTCACCAAAGCAATGTTCTCCAAGACCTGGCCTCCTGGTCTGACCCCCAAGGGGCAGGGGAGCCAGAGGGAGGGTGGGGTCAGCGGGAGGGAGGGTGGGCAGACCAGAGCTCCACGGCAAGACCACAGGGACCACAGGGCACCACCTCCCATGATCCTTTGGCAACCTGGGGTAGACGTGACTCAGAGAGATTTCTCCTGGCCACCCCCCACCCCCACCCCCGTCTGCCCCTTCTGCATGGCGGGGGCTCAGGAGCCGGTCACGCCCACATTCGTGTGGTTCCCCGTGGAATGTCTGATACCCACTACGCATAGTAAGGTCCCCAAGGCTACGGAACGTGGGAAGAGTGTGTGAATGTGTCCATGCGTCTGTTTCCAAGTCATCCAACTCACCAACAAGTTGCAGACTTCTGTGACCGACTTCGGCTCAGCTCACGATCTCACGGGTCGTGGGTTTGGCTCAGCTCACGATCTCACGGGTCGTGGGTTCGAGCCCCGCGTCGGGCTCCACGCTGACGGCTCGGAGCCTGGAGCTGCTTCAGATCCTGTGTCTCCCTCTCTCCCTGCCTCTCCCCTGCTCGCCCTCTGTGTGTGTCTGTTGTCGGCTGTAGGAGGCACCGTCATGAGCCCCCTGAGGAACTGAGGTAACACGTGTCTACACATTGTGGGCTGCATTTGTGACATCGTTTTCCCCGCAGAGCAGAGACCCGTGAACCTGGAGCTCTGCTGTTCCAGCACTTTCTGCTCCCGTTTACGGATCGCCCCTTGGGTGCTCAAAGGAGTCCTCTATGCAGATGTATTTCACAGTTAAGTCTCCCCCCCCCCCCCCATGGAGCCTCTTGGAAGATATTCTGCAGCCTGCCAGGTGGGACCGAGAGCATCGGAGGGCTTTGTCAGCGGAGAAATGCCTCCCTTGTGTGGTTGCAAGTTACCCCAGGATGTGGCCATGACCACAGCTGTCCGGGCCCCAGAAGAAAGAACACGGGCCCCTCCCTGAGCCCCAGTGGCTTGTCTCTAATGAAGAGGTGGCTCGTCCAATGGCCTCAGACGGGTCCTGGGCAGCGGGGCAGAGAACACAGGAAACCGCACGACTTTGTTCTCTCGGGTAATCCGAGGTGCTGTGGACACAGGCTGACTTCCATCCACACAGGCAGAAGCTCCTCTGATGCCTCTTGGCTGTGTGTCTGCCAGGCCTGCTTCCTGCCCAGACCCTGGGTGACGGGTTTTCTTTGGCTCTGGTGCCGAACCTGAGACTCACCGGCTCGTGCATCCACACACGGCTGGAGGGGAGGTGTTGCAAGGCTGGATAAAGTGACCAGAACGACTCCTGTCGCTTTTGGCCACTGTGGTTCTGTTGCACAACCCTCTCCATCCCCAGAGATCACAAGGCACCAACTCGCTGTCCAAAGTGAATGGGTCTGTCCTGATGTTAGCCTGCCTCCAGTTGTGGAGGCCAGAGTCTGAGACCCAGGCGGGGAAGGGCCACTGAGATCCAGGAGGGGCAGGGCTGCTAAGATCCAGGCAGGGCTTCTGAGATCCAGGAGGGGCAGGACCGCTGAGACCCAGGCAGGGAAAGGCTGCTGAGATCCAGGCAAGGCAGGGCCACTGAGATCCAGATAGGGCAGGGCTGCTGAGATCTAGGCAGGGCAGGGCTGCGGAGATCCAGGCAGGGCAGGGCCACTGGGATCCAGGAGGGGCAGGATCAGTGAGATCCGGGGGGGTGGGGACGGGGGACAGGACCACTGAGATCGAGACGGGGCAGAGCCGCTGAGATCCAGATAGGGCAGGGCTGCTGAGATCCAGGCAGGGCAGGACCACTGAGATCGAGACGGGGCACGGCCACTGAGATCCAGGCAGGGCAGGGCCACTGAGATCCAGGCAGGACAGGACCGCTGAGATCCAGGAGGGGCACGGCCACTGAGATCCAGGCAGGGCAGGGCCACTGGGATCCAGGAGGGGCAGGATCAGTGAGATCTGGGGGGGTGGGGAGGGGGGACAGGACCACTGAGATCGAGACGGGGCAGGGCCGCTGAGATCCAGATAGGGCAGGGCTGCTGAGATCCAGGCAGGGCAGGACCACTGAGATCCAGGAGGGGCACGGCCACTGAGATCCAGGCAGGGCAGGGCCACTGAGATCCAGGCAGGACAGGACCGCTGAGATCCAGGAGGGGCATGGCCACTGAGATCCAGGCAGGGCAGGGCCACTGAGATCCAGGCAGGACAGGACCGCTGAGATCCAGGAGGGGCAGGAACTCTGAGATCCAGGCAGGGCAGGACCGCTGAGATCCAGGTAGGGCAGGGCTGCTGAGATCCAGGCAGGGCAGGGCTGCTGAGATCCAGGCAGGGCAGGGCCCCTGAGATCCAGGAGGGACAGGACCACTGAGATCCAGGCAGGGCAGGGCTGCTGAGATCCAGGTAGGGCAGGGCTGCTGAGATCCAGGCAGGGCAGGACCGCTGAGATCCAGGTAGGGCAGGGCTGCTGAGATCCAGGCAGGGCAGGGCTGCTGAGATCCAGGCAGGGCAGGGCCCCTGAGATCCAGGAGGGACAGGACCACTGAGATCCAGGCAGGGCAGGGCCGCTGAGATCCAGGTAGGGCAGGGCTGCTGAGATCCAGGCAGGGCAGGACCACTGAGATCCAGGAGGGGCAGGAACTCTGAGATCCAGGCAGGCAAGGGCCACTGAGATCCAGGCAGGACAGGGCCCCTGAGATGCAGGCAGGGCAGGACCACTGAGATCCAGAAGGGGCAGGGCCCCTGAGATCCAGGAGGGGCAGTTCCACTGAGATCGAGGCAGGGCAGGGCCACTGAGATCCAGGCAGGACAGGACCGCTGAGATCCAGGTAGGGCTTCTGAGATCCAGGAGGGGCAGGACCACTGAGACCCAGGCAGGGAAAGGCTGCTGAGATCCAGGCAGGGCAGGGACGCTGAGATCCAGATAGGGCAGGGCTGCTGAGATCTAGGCAGGGCAGGGCTGCTGAGATCCAGGCAGGGCAGGGCCACTGGGATCCAGGAGGGACAGGACCACTGAGATCCAGGCAGGGCAGGGCCGCTGAGATCCAGGTAGGGCAGGGCTGCTGAGATCCAGGCAGGGCAGGATTACTGAGATCCCACTGGGGCAGGATCAGTGAGATCCAGGGGGTGGGGAGGGGGGACAGGACCACTGAGATCCAGACGGGGCCGGGCCGCTGAGATCCAGGCAGGTTGGGCTGCTCAGTTCCAGGCGGGACAGGGCCCCGCTCCCTCCAGAGGCTCCAGGGGAGGGTCCTTCCTGCCTCTTCCAGCTTCTGGGTCTCCAGGCATCCCTGGGCTCATGGCCGCATCCCTCCCGTCTGTACCCCCGGCTTCACGTGGCTTCTCCTCTGTCTGGGTCTCCTGTTGTGTCTCTTACAAGGAGCCCTGTCATTGGATTCAGGGCCCCCCTCCTCCAGGATGAGCTCATCTCAGACCCTTCACTCCATCACATCTGCAAAGACCCTGTTTCCAAATAACTGTCTGTTCACAGCCTCTGGGGTTGAGGACAAGGATGTATCTTTGGGGCCACCACTGAGCACCCTCCTTGCAGCTGCAGGGTGGACCCTGGTGTCTCTTTAACGTTCTCTAGGTGACTGTCTTCGGTCATGGAGCTGGTCAGTGGACCCCAGCCGCACCCCCAGATGGCCTCAGGCAGGTGGCACTGGGGACCGTCCAGTGCTGGTCTCCCTCTGGGCCCCTTTGTCCTGAGGACACAGCAAACATCTCACACCTCACTGGACGCTCACCCGAGTGCCCCAAGTGGAGACCAGCCAGAGTCCTGCCCACGTGCATGGGCCCCAAAGGGAATTCGCAGCGACAGGGCCCCCCTCTGGTATCATAGAGTTCCCGGCAACCAGGGAAGTGTTTGGAGGCTGGTGTCGCCCTTCACAAGTGGGATGGTCTTACGGAATTGGTGCCCGACATCTCACGGCTGGTGTTCGGCCAAGCCAACCGGGGACGTGTCTCAGGCACAAAGGAGTGGCTGTTAACCTTTCCTTTAAAGAAGGAAACGTCTCGTCCTATCGGAAGGGAACAAGTTTATGCACACGGCCCCCACGGCCAAGCGGTCCCTGAATGTTTTCACTTGAGTCACCGCGATGTTTGAAAACACCCAGCCTGTCACGGGGCAAATGGCCGTGGATTTAAGCATAATAAATTGGAGCACAGCGCTGTGTCTGTTGATGGAATCGCTCATCGGAGGTGCTGGACGTGAGACGGGCTCATCTACAGGACACAGAGCGGGTGGCTGATGAAAACGGGGGCTCCCGGGGCCCCGAGTCCTAAAGATGCACTGAAACGAGAAATGAAATTTCTCCCTTCACTCTCATGCCTGGACAGGAGGCAGAGTTCTCTACCCCTCTGTGGCTGGGACGGGCAAGTTTCTTTGCACACGTTTGTCATGTAAAATATGTTCCGTTCGCATGTAGTTTAAAGAAAGCATTTCATGGGGCGCCCGGGGGGCTCATTCGGTGAAGCGTCCGACTCTGGCTCAGGTCATGATCTCGCGGTCCGTGAGTTCCAGCCCCGCGTCGGGCTCTGTGCTGACAGCTCGGAGCCTGGAGCCTGCTTCGGATTCTGTGTCTCCCTCTCTCTCTGCCCCTCCCCTGTTCATGCTCTGTGTCTTTCTGTCTCAAAAATAAATAAACATTAAAAAAATTTAAGAAAAAGAGAAAGGATCTTAGATCTTGTCTAAAAGTATGAATGGCCAAGGTAGGTTTCTCTCTCTTTCTCTGTCTCTCAAATAAATAAACATTTAAAAAAATTTAAAGGAAGGATTTCAAGCTGGACTGTGTGATCTTTGGTCGAAATAGAGATTAAAAGCATTGGAAAAGCACTCTTTGCTTCTGACGTAACGGCCTGTGGTTTCTACCATTTTCAAGACTGAGGCTAATTATTTAGTCAGTGCTGATGGACCTTAAATGTATGCCCTTTTAGGGAAGCGTTAGCTGTGTTTTTCTCGGGTGTCTGTGAGGAATTCTTTATTCCAACCACATCAGTGAATATTCGTGGCTTCTAACTATTGCTATTAGAAAGATCTGCCAGGGTTTTAATGCATGGCCAGGTCATTTTGGTTTTGTTTTGTTTTTACTTAAGAACAATTCTTGGGGCGCCTGGGTGGCTCAGTCGGCTAAGCGTCCAACTTCGGCTGAAGTCATGATCTCACAGTCCATGAGTTCGAGCTCTTTGTAGGGCTCTGTGCTGACAGCTCAGAGCCTGGAGTCTGTTTCAGATTCTGGGTCTCCCTCTCTTTCTGATCCTCCCCCGTTCATGCTCTGTCTCTCTCGGTCTCAAAAATAAATAAACATTAAAAAAATGTTTTTAGGGGCGCCTGGGTGGCTCAGTCGGTTAAGTGGCCGACTTCGGCTCAGGTCAGGATCTCGTGGTCCGTGAGTTCGAGCCCCGCGTCGGGCTCTGTGCTGACGGCTCGGAGCCTGGAGTCTGTTTCCGATTCTGTGTCTCCCTTTCTCTGACCCTCCCCCATTCATGCTCTGTCTCTCTCTGTCTCAAAAATAAATAAACGTTAAAAAAAATTAAAAAAAAAAGAACAGTTCTCATGCTGGGCAGTGGGGTGTCTCGATTTTGTCTCACCTTATACCCTGATGTACGGTCGAGGGAAGGGAATGTAGGACGTGTGGAAAAGGTGCCCTGATCCCAGGCTTGCTGAGCCAGAGTCTGAATACAGAGGGTCCCAGACTCAGTGCATATGGTTGCTCCTAAGAGCTGTTTGTGGGGTGTATCCTTGGCGGTTCTGGAGGGCGGAAGTCCAAAATGGGTCTCACGGCCCTGACACCAAGATGTCGGGAGGGGAGAACCTGTCTCTTCCCCTTCTCCACCTTCTGGAAGCCACCTGAGTCCCCGGGCTCCTGGCTGTTCCTGTGGTTGGATCCCAGCACCTTCCAATCTCCGGGCGTCACCTCACTTTTGGCTGCCCACTTTCTCCGTAACAGGTGACCCCCCGCCCTTAGCCTGTGTCTTAGGAGGACCCTTATTTCGACTCAGAAAATCAGGATGATCTCCCACCTCAAAGCCATCAACATCTGCCTCCTGGCTCTTAGATGGTCATCCTGCCATTTTGGCCCTCACATGGACAAAGGGGTGAGCGGGCTCCTTGGGGTCTCTTGGAAAAGAACATTAATCCCATTAATAAAGGCTTCACCCTCATGATGTAATCACCACCCAGAGACCCCACCTCGTAATATCATTGCCTTGGGGATTAGGAGCTCTGCCCAGAGACCCCATCTCCTGATATCATTGCCTTGGGGGTTAGGAGGTCAGCATAGCTGGGGGGGACACAGATATTCACACCATAAGGTCATAGACGGTCACATTCACAGCTTTGAGGGATACCGACATGGACGTCTTTGGGGACATTATTCTCTCCACCACATGGGGATTAGAATATGGATGTCCCTGTGGCCTGCACTTGGAACCACTAGGCACCACTGTTTCTCTGGAAACTTTCTCCATCTCTAATGTCATTGAGGACTGGCCCCCAACACGTTAATAATATGGCTACATGTCCGTCCCAGCCCTGCAGGCTGTCACCTGGCTGTGGTTTCTTCTGGGGCATCTATCACCCCCAAAATGTGTTCTACTGTATGTCCATGCCGTGATAATGTCACCTCCACGGGGACAGGACTGGTCACGGCTGCAGGGACTGGCATATAGTAGGTGCTCAATAAATGCTTCCTGATTGACCAGAGGATTCACAACAGCTTCATCTCTGGTACCCACATCACTTGGCAACTCTCCCACAATGACGCCATCCAATATGGCAGCCAATGAGCACATGTGGCTGTTTAAATGTAAATTATTACAGTTAATTAAGCACTCAGCTCTTCGGTCGGCTCAGTCACATTTCCAGGGCCCGGTAGCCATATGTGGTGTTCTAAATGTAAATTAACTGCAATTAATTAAGGCAAGCATTCAATTCCTCAGTCACCCTAGTCAAACGTGGCTGGCGGCTGCCATATTGGACAGTGTGGAATGGAACGTTTCCATCGTCACAGAGACTTCTGGGTTGAATTGCGTCCCCTAGAGAAGACATGTGGAAGGTAGGGATTAGGGGAATAGGACCCTATTTGGAAGTAGGGTCTTTGCAGGTGTAATCAGGCTGAAGTGAGTCCTAAACCAATATAATTAGTGTTCTCATAAGGACACATCGCAGCCCACACATGCACGAAGAGACGATGATAAGCCACAATGAAAACGTGGTCATGTGAACATGGGGCAGAGACTGGAGTGATGTAGGCACAAGACAAGGGATGTGTCTCAGATGGCATGAAACATGGGTGGGGACGACCAGGAAAAACAGGATGCACGAAATTATGCAGCTGCCATCTTCTTGGGGAGACAGCAGAAACCAGGAACGTGGTGAGCTGAGCACACTCTACCCTTTGAAAGTTGATTTCCTAAGACAGCTTCTGAACCACTTTGGTCAACGTGGAGTCAACCTCTCTTGTGAGCTGTTGCTTAATACCCAGGGAGAAAGCACACCGATGAACCGCTCCAAGTTCTGGGTCTGACGTTACCGCAAACTGGGGACATGCTCACCTTTGAGGATGAGAACGTTCGCCTAAACGGGTTGCAAAGGATTGCCTGTGCAGAGTTGTCTTCAGTCGGAAGTCCGTTCTGCAACATGGGACCTTGCAAGCATCCTAGAGGTGGTAATCGTGTCCTAGCTCAGAGGTGGTAATCGTGTCCTAGAGGTGGTAATCGTGTCCTAGCTCAGAGGTGGTAATCGTGTCCTAGAGGTGGTAATCGTGTCCTAGCTCAGGGTCAAAAGAAAGGGACTCTGATGACCGTATTAGGTTGAATCAGGCACATGCCCTCCCTGTGAATTCTGGAGGAGTAAGTAAGCGTCATGTGGACAAGGCAGCTTCTAGGTCTCCGTGGGCCCGTGATTTACCTTCATTGCATCATCAGGAGACACCACAGAATATGCTCCCCAAGGGCTAGGAGAACCCACGTGGGCATTACAGAAAACTCCAGAGTCCTCGGTAAGCATCTAAACATCCAGCTGTAAGTGTGGCCTAGACATGTAAGGAGCCATGTCTGCATGTTGGCCACGTTCCCTTCACATTGGAATCAGAAGTATGAATGATTCATTCAACACACCCTCTGAATTTTTACATAGGCTGATTTTTTCTTTTTTGATTGAGTGTAAAACGTTAGCACTCAGTGACTGCTTTGGGCATGCGGTGGAAATAGGTTGAAAAACGTGCTTCGGAGCATCAGGTACTCGGGAAGAGGAAAGAGATAAGACCTTACAACTTAATCAAAGTGAAATTACTTTCTCTAAGGAAATGCCAAGGATGCTCTGGGACCCATTTACAAAGTTATGAGACAGAGTGGGAAGTCAACGTTATTAAAGAAAACGCATTAACAAATTTACCAGATATCAGGGGAAAACGGCAAAAGCTAACTTATCTCTATCAGAAACGTCAGAATATCTTTGGGCGATGAGAAAAATGATCCTCTCCCAGCCCCGACAGAGAACAGTCTACTTTAGAAAAAAAAAAAAAAAGGAAGAGAGCCAAAGTGGAATTATTAAACTTTGTGTGTTTAATGTGCTTTGAGGTTGCCATTGAATTGAATGAATGTTTCAGAGTAAAACGAACAATTAGCCACTTCTCAGAGAGATGCAAAGAAATCCATACAAGTGTTGTGCCGGTTTATAAAGTCAGTAGGAAGAACATACTAGTGATTCCCCCTCGAGAACACACTTGATTCCTGCAACAGCAAATTTATCAACAGAAAAAAGATGAGACTATGCTAAAACCTTGGTTTGCAGCAAAATTTGTTCCGGACGCATGCTTGTAATCCAAAGCACTTGTCTATGAAAGCAAATTTCAAGAACCATTGGCTCAGGGGCGCCTGGGTAGCTCAATTGGTGAAGCATCCGACTTCGGCTCAGGTCATGATCTCTCGGTTCATGAGTTCAACCCCTGCATCAGGCTCTGTGCCGACAGCTCGGAGCCTGGAGCCTGCTTCCGATTCTGTGTCTCTCTCTCTCTGCCCCTCCCCTGCTCATGCTCTGTCTCTCTCTGTCTCAAAAATAAATAAAACATTAAAAAAAGAAAAGAACCATCGGCTCAGTTGTGGTCGTGTGATGTTCAGTGTCACGTACCCCTCGTAAAGCAAGACATTGCTCGCTTATCAAGTTAAAATTTGTTAGACATGTTTGCTCATCTTGGAGAACGCTCGAAATCCAAGGTGTTACTGTATGACCAAGACCTTTTGAAGTCTACTTTGCTCTTTAATAGCCTCTAACACACCCTGAATCGTCTCCATTTTCTTTTACATTTCCCATGTGGGCACACACTCGTATTAAGACATGTTATGGCATTTTATACATCTCATTATCGCAAGGACCATGAGCTTGGTTGAGGCAACACGAAGTCAGCAACCTGACCTGTTACAGTATGGTTGAACCCAAGGCAGACCTGTTCCCCGGCGAACGGATACTTAAAAATTTACGAAACAGCGGCAAAATACTGTCTTTCCCAGAGAGCTTCACGCACACCAGCAGCTTATGCGGTCACGGTACTGACGAGAACCAGTGAGGGAATCCACCGACGAGCTGATCTTTCTGCTGGAGGTTAGCGAAGTTGAAAATGGGGGCACCGGGAGGCTGGGGAAAGACCAGGGCAGACGCAGAGGTCAGTGAGAAATTGGGAGAAGCGTGAACCATGCTAAGAGCTTCAGATGGGAAAACCTCACATTTCAGGCAACCCTGGTGTTTTGTGTTCTTGGCAAGGTTTCAGTCACCAAGAGCCAATGAAAATATAAGGGTTTCTCTTTCTTTCCCCTGGCCCTACACAGGGTGACCAATGCTGAGCTTTTCAGGGGTAGTGGCTGAAGACAGCAGATGTGTCTCAGCAGTTCCATGGGTGAGGGAGGGTCAGACAGAATGCTCTGGGGGCACCTACTTTTCTACTCCCAGTTGTTAGACTCCTAATCCCCCACGGATGATGGGAGCCACGCGGTAAGAGCCTGTCGATTGACAATACAAGCCTCTGTGTCCGGGTACGTCATTTCCGCAGACCAGGGGGCTTCCGATGACAGGAATTCATTCTCCCATAGTTCTGGAGACCAAAAGTTTGAAATCAAGGCATCACCCCGGGTGACTCCTTCTGGTCTCTCCAGGGGAGTGTCTGCTCAAGGCTTTTCTCCAGCTTCTGGTGGCCACTGGCGATCGTTGGTGTTCTTGGGCATGTGGACGCGTCACACACATCTCTGCCCCTGTGGTCACGTGCTTGTGTTCTGGTCTCGTCTTCTTGTAAGGACAGGAGCCCCGTTGGATTCAGACCCAACCTAGTGACCTCGTCTTAACTTGACGACATCTGTGAAGGTCCCACCTGCAAATAAGGTCCCACTGGGCAGGAAGCAACGTGGCTCAACCCATGGCCCTCCGTGATACCTTCCTTGGTGAGTTACAAGGGCTCACGTCTTGCTGTTCCTAACGTGTTTCCACTGAAGGGCTCCTACAAATGTCTTCACGCTTACCAGCTGGGTTTTAACACTGTCGCAGTGCCTTCTGTCTCTACAAGAGGCCATGAGACGCAGGATCAGATTCTCAGAGATGCACATTTTTACAAAGCTAACTCGGGTACACTCTCCTCTCTTACTGCCAACATCCTAGAGAGAAGAAGATTAAAAATTAAATAGGAAGAAAGGATATTCCCTACTCCCCAACAGATGTTGCCTGGTGAGGCACAGACAGGTGGCCAATTCCCTATTCACCACCCCCCGTTTCAGGCGTGGGCTCCAGGGGGAGGAGACAGCTGGAAAGAACCCATGGCCTTTGCAAGGAACTCTCCAAAAATCACCAGAGACGGCCAACGACACATGTTAAGAAGGGCGGGCGGGTGTCTCCTCGGACCCGTGTCCGTGAGTCAACTAGGGAAGCGTGAACACAAATCATCAACCGGGGTGGCTGTGTCCACGCTCCGGGTCTCACAAGACACGCCGCAGTAATGTCCTCGTGTGAGCTTTCCGGGACTTGGGTAGCTTCCCAGAAATGCAACTGTGGGTCTTTAAGGTATGTGGCTTGATCACGTTTACTGGCGTTAAGGATGTGCTGTGAGGCAGTGTTTATCGTGGGACGTGCGGTGGCCTCTGAAATCCGTGGCACCTGGCATTTCTTGGCCAGATGTCTTGTTATTTTTTTAAAAAAGTAATTGTTTATAAAATCACGTACATCAACAATGTAGATGTCCGTTGACCAAGCAATGGATAAAGACAATATGGTGTAAATATATATAATGCTTATAATACATAACGTATAACATATAACATACAATATACAATATATAATATACTATATAATTATAATATGGTGTAAATATAGATTATGCTTATAATATATAATACATAATATATAATATACTATATAATTATAATATGGTGTAAATATAGATTATGCTTATAATATATAATACATAATATATAATATATAATATAATATATAATTATAATATGGTGTAAATATAGATTATGCTTATAATATATATTATAATTTTATATGTTATATATGATAATTATATATTATAAACATAACATATATAATACTTCTATTTCTATGTATATAATATATAATGATTGTATAGGTAATATCTACATATTCTATCTGTATTCCTTTTCTTTTTCTTTTGTTTTTTAGAGACAGAGCAAGCACGAGTCGGGGAGGGGCAGAGGGAGAGAGGGACAGAGCCCCAACCCACGAGTCGTGAGATCATGACCTGCCCTACGTGGACTGAGCCACCCAGGCGCCCCCGAAATTCCTTTTTCTCTATCGTGACTCGACGTGCGTTAAAGACAAGAGAATTTATGTTGCTAGGGCGGAAACCAACGTCACCGAGATGCTGGCCCATAAACGCTTCCTCCCTTGGAACGTCGGGTGACACGTTGTCATGGAGAAGAAACCCTTGGTAAACACTTTGGGTCTCTCTTGATGGTGCTGGGGGGTCCTTATTTCTGCAACCTTTGGAACTTTCTGGTAATCACCTGTCCCCTTGTGTCTGTCTACCTTCGCGGTGCTGGTCAAAAGGCACATGTTCCCGTCTGGTGTCACCCCCCAGGCTTTGGACACCCACAAAGGTTTAACCGGCCAACGTGACCCACCCATACAGCACCCCAGACCCAGCACGTCACCGCCTTGCACCTTAAATAGACCCAAATTCTATTTCGCATAAACTGCTTATGTTTCCAGCGAGATTGATGCTGTTAATATTAGCTTTCAAAATGACAGATTAACATCACCAGTTAATCAGAGCTATTAGCGGATAGATATCTGTAATTCGATCACCGGAGTAATTTCTTTTCCAATAATGTGATTTACAAATGCAAGTGATTAAGTAATTAGCTTACATCTCCATAGATTACCGGTCCTCCCAGGCTCCGCCTGGAGATTAACCCCGGGTAATTAGAGGGTGCCTGCTGGTAACCTGTGCCCTGAGAGCTGGGAGTCACCTTCCCCGAGTGCCCTCTGCACACAAGCAAAGCCAACGTGCATGAGGGGCCCCCCTTGGAAAGGGCATGGGCCCTGAAGTTTCCCTTGGAGATCACACGGCCCCGAAGTTCCCCTTGGAAAGGGCACAGGTCCCGAAGGTCCCCTTGGAGAGGGCACAGGTCCCAAAGTTCCCCTTCGAGAGCACACAGGCCCCGAAGGTCCCTTGGAAAGGGCACGGGCCCTGAAGGTCCCTTTGGAATGCTCACGGGCCCTGAAGTTCCCCTTGGAAAGGGCACGGGCTCCGAAGGTCCCTTTGGAGACCTCACGGGCCCCAAAGGTCCCCTTGGAAAGGGCATGGCCCCTGAAGTTTCCTTTGGAGAGCTTATGAGCCCCAAAGGTTCCCTTGGAAAGGGCATGGCCCCTGAAGGTCCCTTTGGAAAGCTCACGGGCCCTGAAGTCCCCTTGGAAAGGGCACGGGCTCCGAAGTTCCCTTTGGAGAGCTCATGGGCCCCGAAGTTCCCCTTGGAAAGGGCACGGGCCCTGAAGGTCCCTTTGGAGACCTCACGGGCCCTGAAGGTCCCCTTGGAAAGGGCACGGGCCCTGAAGGTCCCTTTGGAGAGCTCACGGGCCCCGAAGGTCCCCTTGGAAAGGGCACAGGCGCTGAAGGTCCCTTTGGAGAGCTCACGGGCCCCGAAGGTCCCCTTGGAAAGGGCATGGCCCCTAAAGTTTCCTTTGGAGAGCTCATGAGCCCCAAAGGTCCCCTTGGAAAGGGCATGGCCCCTGAAGGTCCCTTTGGAAAGCTCACGGGCCCTGAAGTCCCCTTGGAAAGGGCACGGGCCCTGAAGGTCTCTTTGGAGAGCTCACGGGCCCCGAAGTCCCCTTGGAAAGGGCACGGGCCTGAAGTTCCCTTTGGAGAGCTCATGAGCCCCAAAGGTCCCCTTGGAAAGGGCATGGTCCCTGAAGGTCCCTTTGGAAAGCTCACGGGCCCTGAAGTCCCCTTGGAAAGGGCACGGGCCCTGAAGTTCCCCTTGGAAAGGGCACGGGCCCTGTAGGTCCCTTTGGAGAGCTCATGGGCCCCGAACCTCCCCTTGGAAAGGGCACGGGCCAGAAGTTCCCTTTGGAGAGCTCACGGGCCCCGAACCTCCCCTTGGAAAGGGCATGGCCCCTGAAGGTCCCTTTGGAAAGCTCACGGGCCCCGAAGTCCCCTTGGAAAGGGCACAGGTCCCGAAGGTCCCCTTGGAGAGCACACGCGACCCAAAGGTCCCCTTGGAAAGGGCACAGGTCCTGAAAGTCCCTGACTCAGTGCTGGAGACAGACTCCCAGGGCCACTCGCCAGTGCTCGCCTTTGTGCCGCCCCTCAGTTCTGTGTCTTGTGTGGCAAGGTGAGAACTGCCTGCAGAAAACCTGGGAAAGTTGGAAGATGGGTTACAATGGCGCCCAAGAGGGAAGAGGAAAATCCAGAGAAACATGTCCCCTGAGGAAAGGGCTGCAGGGAGGACCCGTCCTAGCGTTCCCCAGGCGGGCGCCCCTCGGGGTCCTGTGCCTCCAGGCGCACTGAGATAGATCCGCGCATGCGCACGGGGAAGAACCCGGCTGACCATGACCCTGGGGTCCTGGGTGACGCGCTTTAGTGCGTGTGGTGGATTTTTTAAAAAATGTTAATTTATTTTTGAGGGGAGGGGCAGAGAGAGGGAGAGAGGGGATCCCAACCAGGCTCTGAGCTGTGAGCACAGACCCGGAGGCGGGGCTCGAACCCACGAACCATGAGATCGCGACCTGAGCCCCAGCCCAGGGCTTCACCAACTGAGCCCCCCAGATGCCCCTGGAGGGCGTTTAAACGCAGGGACTGAGACAAAGCCACACCCCCTGCCCGATGGCAATGCCCCCAACCCAGCCTCCAAGATGGGCCCCCCCCACTTGTGTGTGTGTGTGTGTGTGGGGGGGGGTTATGTCGTCCCACAGCCCCGCTCACCTCTGAGTCGGAGAACGTGGCCGATTCGGGGCTGACCGGTGAACGTGGTCACGGGGTGCCGCCCGGGACGCTGGTTCTCGCATTCTTTTTTTGCTTCCTTCTTTTTTAAAAAAAATTTCCACTTTACTTATTTATTTTGAAAGACCGCTAAAGCAGACTTGAGACAAAAAGAGAGAGAGAGAGAGAGAATCCCCAGCAGGCTCCGCGATGCGAGCGCAGAGCTGGACGCGGGGCTCGAACCCACGAACGGTGAGATCGCGACCTGAGCCCAAGTCGGACGCTTCACCCACTGAGCCCCCCAGGCGTCCCGCCCTTCTCAGATTCCGCACCTCAAGGGCGTTTGCGTGTGGGTGGTGTAGACGCGGGTTGGAAGCAACTGACCCAGCGTGTGTCAGGCCTGTGCAGACAGAGCCCGTGGGATGTGGTTATGGCGACACAGAGAGAGATGGCGACACAGGGACGCAGGGGGGCCAGGGCGCGGGTTCCTCTGCGGGGACGCCCGAGGAACGGGGCGGGGGGGGGGGGGCGAGCTCCAACGGTCGCCCTGCAGGGAGGCCCCCGGGGCAGGGAACCGGCTGCTACGAGCTGACAGCTCCCCGGGACCCCAGGCACCAGCGCCCCCATTTCAGCGTCTCCCGGAAAGCTCAGAAGGCGGTCGAAACCGGACCGCATCCGAACAGAAGCCAGCTCCGCTCCTCCTGGCCCCCCCGGGGCACCCGGGGCTCGCGGCAGCCGGGACGGGCCGTCCCCCGGCGAGTGACGGGCGGCCGGTCCGCGCGCGTCGCTCCGGACACCTGGCCCGCGCGGCCCCCGCGGCCGCTGATTAGTATGGGCCTCCGCGAGCATCCCGAGAGCTGGTCCCCGAGTGGCTGACGGGCTCCTCCGGTTGCCCTGGCAACCGCCTCCCAGCCGGCTGGGCTCCGCCCCGCCTGCTGCTGAGGTAACGTGCGGGGACGCACGCGGGCCAGGGCGCGCCTCACCTGTCAACGCGGCGGCAGGGCCGTTTGATCACGCCAGCCGCCCGGCCCGCCCGGACCGATCACTCGCTGATCACAGGACCCTGCGAACGCAGGCAGCTCCGCGGGTCCTGGGGGACCCCAGCCCCGAGATCGGCCGCTTAGGAGCTGGGTTTCATCTCGCGAGCGCGCGGCTCGCGTTGTGTCTTGTGCCAGGAATGACACGGCGATTTGCGTCCGGGACGCGAGCGGCTCCTGAGGGGTCCGTGTGACAGGACCTGAGCGACGGCGCTCTCTCTGTGCCCGCGTCCCCGAGTCTCTGAGGAAAGGGGTCGTGTAAGCGCCCCTGTCGTCCGTGGGCTCAGTCCTGCCCTCCCCAAATTTGCGTGTTGGTGCCCCAACCTTCAGACTGTCGCTGAGAACAACGAGGTCAGAAGGCTGGGCTCCCCGATCCCGTAGGACTGGGGTCCTTAAAACACGGGACCAGGCACAGACATGCACACAAGGACACCCAAGAGAGGACACAGGACAAGGCGGGAGCTACAGGCCCAGGAGAGGGGTCAGGAGCAAGGAGGCTCAGCCCCTCCTGGACCTCAGACCCCCAAGCTCAGCCCCTCCTGGACCTCAGACCCCCAGCCTCACCCTCCCTGGATCTCAGACCCCCACCCTCAACCCTGCATGGACCTCATACCCCAAGCTCAGCCCCTCCTGGATGTCAGACCACCAGGCTCAGCCCTACCCAGACCTCAGACCCCCAAGCTCAGCCCCTCCTGGACCTCAGACCTCCAGCTTCGGCCCTGCCTGGATCTCAGACCCCCAGACTCAGCCCCATGTGGACCTCAGACTCCCAGCCTGAGCCCTGCCTGGATGTCAGAGTCCCACCCTCGACCCGGCCTGGATCTCAGACCCCCAGCCTCAGCCTTGCCTGGATCTCAGATTCCCAGCCTCAGCCCTGCCTGGATCTCAGGTTCCCAGCCTCGGCCCTGCCTGGACCTCACACTCCCAGCCTCAGCCCTGCCTGGACCTTAGACTCCCAGCCTCAGCCCTGCCTGGATCTCAGACTCCCAGCCTCTGCCCTGCCTAGACCTCAGACCCTGAGCCTTGGCCCTGCCTGGACCTCAGACCCCGAGCCTTGGCCCTGCCTGGACCTTGGACCCCCAGCCTCGACCCTGCCTGGATCTCAGACCCCCAGCCTCAGCCCTGCCCGTATCTCAGACTCCCAGCCTCCAGTCCCACCTGGATCGAGCTTCCCAGCCTCAGCCTTGCCTGGATCTCAGAGCCCAGCCTCAACCCCTCTTGGATCTCAGACTCCCAGCCTCGGCCCAGCCTGGATGTCAGACCCCCAGCCTCAGTCCTGCCTGGATCTCAGACCCCCAGCCTCGGCCCTGCCTGGATCTCAGTCTCCCAGCCTCGGCCCTGCCTGGATCTCAGACCCGCAGCCTCAGCCCCTCCTGGACCTCAGACCCTCAGACTCAGCTCTGCATGGGCCTCAGACCCCAAGACTCAGCCCCTCCTGGATCTCAGACCCCCAGCTCAGACCTGCCCAGATCTCAGAATCCCAGTCTCAGCCCCATCTGGATCTCAGACCCCCAAACTGAGCCCTACCCAGACCTCAGACCCCCAAGCTCAGCCCGTCCTGGATCTCAGCCTCCCAGCCTCAGCCCTGCCTGGATCTCAGACTCCCAGGCTCAACCCTGCATGGACCTCATACCCCAAGCTCAGCCCCTCCTGGATGTCAGACCACCAGGCTCAGCCCTACCCAGACCTCAGACCCCCAAGCTCAGCCCCTCCTGGACCTCAGACCTCCAGCTTCGGCCCTGCCTGGATCTCAGACCCCCAGACTCAGCCCCATGTGGACCTCAGACTCCCAGCCTGAGCCCTGCCTGGATGTCAGAGTCCCACCCTCGATCCGGCCTGGATCTCAGACCCCCAGCCTCAGCCCTGCCTGGATCTCAGACTCCCAGCCTCAGCCCTGCCTGGATCTCAGGTTCCCAGCATCGGCCCTGCCTGGACTTCACACTCCCAGCCTCAGCCCTGCCTGGACCTTAGACTCAGCCTCAACCCTGCCTGGATCTCAGACTCCCAGCCTCTGCCCTGCCTGGACCTCAGACCCTGAGCCTTGGCCCTGCCTGGACCTCAGACCCCGAGCCTTGGCCCTGCCTGGACCTTGGACCCCTAGCCTCACCCTCCCTGGATCTCAGACCCCCACCCTCGACCCTGCATGGACCTCATACCCCCATGCTCAGCCCCTCCTGGATGTCAGACCCCCAGGCTCAGCCCTACCCAGACCTCAGACCCCCAAGCTCAGCCCCTCCTGTACCTCAGACCCCCAGCCTTGGCCCTGCCTGGATCTCAGACCCCCAGCGTCAGCCCTGCATGGATCTCAGACCCTTAAACTCAGCCCCTCCTGGACATCAGACCCCCAGCCTCAGCCCCTCCTGGATCTCAGACTCCCAGCCTCAACCCTGCTTGGACCTCAGACCCACAGACTCAGCCCTGCATGGACCTCAGACCCCCAGCCTCAGGTCTGCCTGGATGTCAGAATCCCAGTCTCAGCCCCATCTGGATCTCAGACCCCCAAACTCAGCCCTACCCAGACCTCAGACCCCCAAGCTCAGCCCCTCCTGGACCTCAGACCCCCAGCCTCGGCCCTGCCTGGATCTCAGACCTCCGGCCTCAGCCCTGCCTGGATCTCAGACCCCCGGCCTCAGCCTTGCCTGGATCTCAGACTCTAGGCCTCAGCCTTGCCTGGATCTCAGACCTCCAGCCTCAGTCCTGCCCTGCCTGGATCTCAGACCCCGGCCTCAGCCCTGCCTGGATCTCAGACGCCCGGCCTCGGCCCTGCCTGGATCTCAGACCCCCAGCGTCAGCCCTGCATGGATCTCAGACACTTAAACTCAGCCCCTCCTGGACATCAGACCCCCAGCCTCAGCCCCTCCTGGATCTCAGACTCCCAGCCTCAGCCCTGCCTGGATCTCAGCCTCCCAGCCTCAGCCCTGCCTGGATCTCAGACCCCCAGCCTCGGCCCAGCCTAGACCTCAAACTCCCGGACCAGCCGGGGTTTCAGACTCCTGGCTTTGGCCCCGCCTGATCTCAGAGGCCCTGCCTGGATCTCAGACCACAGGATCAGCCCTGCTTGGATCCAACTCCCAGCCTCTGCCCTGCCTGGACCTCAGACCCCGAGCCTTAGCCCTGTTTGGATATTAGACCCCCAGCCTTGGCCTTGCCTGGACCTCAGACTCCCAGCCTCAGCCTGCCTGGATTTCATACTCTGAGCCTCTAGCCCTGCCTGGATCCAACTCCCAGCCTCGGCCCTACCTGGATGTCAGACTCCCAGCCTCGGCCCTGCCTGGATCTCAGACCCCCAGCCTTGACCCTGCCTGGATCTCAGACTCCCAGCCTCAGCCCTGCCTGGATGTCAGACCCCCAGCCTCAGCCCCTCCTGGATCTCAGACTCCCAGGCTCAGCCCTGCCTGGATCTCAGACTCTTGGCCTTGGCTCTGCCTGGATCTCAGACCCCCAGCCTCGGCCCTGCCTGGACCTCAGACCCTGAGCCTTGGCCCTGCTTGGATATTAGACCCCCAGTCTTGGCCTTGCCTGGACCTCAGACTCCCAGCCTCAGCCTGCCTGGATCTCATACTCCGAGCTTCTAGCCCTGCCTGGATCCAACTCCTAGCCTCGGCCCTGCCTGGATTTCAGACCCCCAGCCTCAGCCCCGCCTGGATCTCAGACCTCCAACCTCAGCCCTGCCTGGATCTCGGACTCCCAGCCTCAACCCCTCTTGGATCTCAGACTCCCAGCCTCGGCCCAGCCTGGATGTCAGACTCCCAGCTTCAGCCCCTCCTGGACTTCAGACCACCGGCCTCAGCCCTGCCTGGATCTCAGACTCCTGGGCTATTTGTTAGAGCCACTCAAGCAAAGTCTTACAGCCCCAAATCCTTGGATGGGATTGAGGACATGTAAAGTCAGACTGAATGTGCATTGTGTGAGGGGGTCCGGTTCTCAGTTCCCCGGTGATTGTAGTCCATGCTGGTGAGGCTGGGTACCAGCCAGTGCGCGAGCGGCACCCCCAGGACGTCCCCCTCAGCCCCACCCATCTACGTCCAGAGCAGTGGCTCCCACGTGCAGCTGGACGGGCACGGCCCCTGTGTCTCCGGGTCCTTATTTCCCGGACACGGAACGCTCTGCCTCCCCATCAGACGCACGGTGGGTTAAGTCATTGGCCATCAAGGGGCGTCTGAGGAGCTCAGTCGGGTCAGCGTCTGACTCTTGATTTCGGCTCAAGTCACCATCTCACGGTTTGTGAGTTCAAGCCCCGCATCAGGCTCTGTGCTGACAGTGGTGAGCCTGCCTGGGACTCTCTCTCTCTGTCTGTCTGCCCTCTCCCCCATTCTCTCTGTCTGTTTGTCAAAATACAATAGAAAAACTTAAGAAAAAAATGAGTGGCCATCGGTCAGGGCGGGACCTCCGGTCACAGGGTCTGTTCCCTCGGCCTCCGGCTTCTGTCTCATGGGATTCCTAGACGTCACCCGTTCACATAACGAAAGACACGTCGTGCCCCTTAAGACGTAGGACATCCGCTCAGATGCTCAGTCCCAGGAATGGGGAAACAGCGAACCTCTGTTTCTAGGGCAACAGCACGCCGACTGTCCAGCCCCGTGATGCGCTTGGTGACCCAGAAGCCCGTTCTGCAGCTGCCATCTTGGGGGGGATTTTTCCTCAGCCCCCCTGCATTTCGCCCTATTACTGGCTTGCCCAGCTGTGGGCTCCTGCAGCGAGCAAGGGTGTGGGCTTGGCTTGGGGCACCTGGGGCCCCCGGGGGACGGGGTTCCTATGCTTGAACCCAAAGCGCACTCGCACATGCAGAGTTTTACAAGCACATTCCCCACCCCGGGCAGCAAGCATTCCCTCCACGGCTCTGTCTCACTTTTAATCTCAAACATTCCGTCCCATAAAACGCGAATCCCACAGACAACACAGCCTCACATTCCATCCGGAGGTACACGGGCTTTTTTTTTTTTTTTAAATACCCCCGCCTTTCCGCTTATGATTGAGGGAGTCTGCTGCTCATTGCACGCTGGGAAATACTCCGCATTTCTGTTTCTAGGGGTGGGGACGCACGTAAGACCAGCTCGGTCCGTGCAGAAAACCCGCCTCGTCACCCGCCGGGATCCTCGGCCCCTCGTGGGCAGAGATGCTGTGACACAGCCCTCAAGGTACACATGGGCGTCCGTCCCCCGCAGAGGTGCTGATTCCCGAGACTGCGTTCTTCCTGCCCTCCCCCGGCCCCCCCCCCACATACCCTGTGCCACGGGTTCCATCCGCCGTGCCACAGGACCTCGCTATAAATCGGCCTGTCGTTAAGTCAACGACCCGCGAGTTCCTGTTTTCACACGCTTCCGGGGGCTGAGTCACCCCAATAAAACCCCGTTGCCAAAGTACGGAGTGGGGATTGGCGGATTCCGGGGCTTTACGGCCCTGCCAGCAGGCGCACTGTGTGGCCTGAGGGAGCCACGCCGCCTCTCGCTGGTCCACGTGGCACCTGTCCACGGCACTGGGCCGCCCAGCGCTCTACCTCCCTCAAAGCGCTGCCGTGGGCGGGCACTAATTTGAGCCACTGAAGCCCCCTCCCCACCCTCACCCTCGGCCGGTTCCGAGCGCCCGCGGCCAGCGCGAGTCCGGCCCAGACCTTGGTGCTGTTGGCCCAGACTCAGAAGGGTATCCGACCCCATGGCCGCTGGGCCGCCTGTCGGCCGTCCTGTCGGAGAATCTGCCCGTGCCCACTGGCTGCAAAGCCTTCTCCTTGGGGACGTCCAACACTGGACCTTCCGTCACCAGGCAGACCTTCACGTGACGCGTGCCCTTAGGACACTCTTAGCGTCTCCGAGAGCGGGCGGCTGCCTTTGGAAAGGCGTCCCCACGAAGTCACATCCACAGAGCGTCTCCATCGAAAGGTGCATACTCTCGCTTTTTGGTTAATGTTCATTTATTTTCGAGACAGAGAGAGACAGAGCGTGAGCAGTGGAGGGGCAGAGAGAGAGGGAGACACAGAATCCAAAGCAGGGTCCAGGCTCCAAGCTGTCACCACAGAGCCCGACCTGGGACTTGAACCCACGAACCTCGAGATCATGACCTGAGCCGAAGTTGGATGCTGAAACGACTGAGCCCCCCAGGCGCCCCTAAAAAAATTCTTTTTTCTTGCCCCTAAAATTTTTTTTATGTTTATTTATTTTTCAGAGAGACAGAGACAGAGAGAGAGCACCAGCAGGGAAGGGGCACAGAGAGGGAGACACAGAATCCAAAGCAGGCTCCAGGCTCCGAGCTGTCGGCACAGAGCCCAACGTGGGACCCGAAACCCACGAACCGCGAGATCAAGACTTGAGCCAAAGTCGGACGCTTAACTGACTGAGCCTCCCAGGCGCCCCTAGAATGGATTTTTTGTTTTTGTTTGCATAATTTCCACGTTTGCGATGGGAGAATGTTTTTGATTGGCGGGGCCACTGGCCAGCCTACACTGTCTACGGTGATCATGACTGTCAACATGTGCACAGACCTGGTTCTTAGGCTGAGAAGTGGCCTTGGGATGCATGTGGCCTTGCAAAGCGCACAGGGGGTGGTTTCTTCGACTTAGAAGCACGAGTGTCCTTCCTCCCGGGCGGGAAGGGGTGCCCTCCCAACAGGTCGGGGTCCTCGGAGGAGGGAGAACCAGGGGATTTCGTACCACTGCCCTCACCGGGCAGGATGTGAGCGTCACAAACATCGCGGCATGCACGCTCTTCCTCTGGCAGGTGGGCACATGCAGATCACGAATGCTTCTTGCAGGACTCCGGAGGAAACCCAAAAATGTGGACAAGAGCCTCCAAGAGGGGGGTTATGCAGGCACGGCCAGTTCGCGGGTCCACAGGACACAGGAAGAGGCTCCTGAGCTCACAGAACCAAGAGGAGGTGATGCTATCCGGACCCTGTGGGTGAGACCACGTGAGGCAGAGTCCATCCGGGAGATGATAATGTGGGGGTTGATCAGACGTGCCCTGAACTCCCCTCCATTTTGATTTCATCATTTCATTTCATTTCAATTTCATTTCATTTCAAGGAAGGTTCATACTCAGCACAGAGCCCAACACAGAGCGCATACTCATGACCCCAACATCAAGAGCTGAGCTGAGACCACGAGTTGGACGTTCAACCAACTGAGCTACCCAGGCGCCCCTGAATCCCCCTTTATTGGCAAGAGCTCTCACATCTGCTTCTCTGACATTTTTTTATTTCAACGTTTTTTTTTTTTTATTTATTTTTTTGGGGACAGAGAGAGACAGAGCATGAACGGGGGAGGGGCAGAGAGAGAGGGAGGCACAGAAGTGGAAACAGGCTCCAGGCTCTGAGCCATCAGCCCAGAGCCTGACGCGGGGCTTGAACTCACGGACAGCGAGATCGTGACCTGGCTGAAGTCGGACGCTTAACCGACTGCGCCACCCAGGCGCCCCCTCTGACATTTTTTTAAAAGCGTCCATACATTCGGGTGACTTTAGGCACATTTCTCATTGGTACGAAGGATACAAGATGCATTTCATAACGGTCCTGCCCCGACAGAGGCATTTGTCTCCGGGAAGGAAATAAGATAAATTACTACTGTTTCTGGTTCTGATGTAAACAAAATTATGTGCTATGGTGCACATCTACTGGTGCACTCCCAGTCTGGTATTGTCTTATGAAAAAATACTTCTTTCCCCCTGACTCTGGTTATTAAAAAAATTTTGGGGATATGGAAGGAACAAAGATTACCACCTGGTTGTGATAATCACTCATAGCTTTTGTATTTCTTCTAGGATTTGCCCTGTGGGTATAAGCCATGACCATGTGCATGATCTTACCATGATGTCTCATAGGTTGCTTTTTCCACCCTTTTCTATTGTTGAAGCCTATTTTTATAATCCCCCTAAATTATCCCAGGAAAACAGCATTCTTGAACACACACATTCATAGCGGCAACATTCACAGTGGACAAGAGGTAGAAACCCATGTGTGCATCAACGAAGGAATGGACGGAGAATCTGGTCCATGCACACAGTGGAATATAACTCAGCCTTGAAAAGGAAGGACGTATGTGCATGGACCTTGGGGACGTGATGCTCAGTGACATGCACCAGGCACAGAAGGACAGATCCTGTGTGATTCCACGTATATGGCGTCCCTAGAGGAGTAGCATCCATACAGACAAAGTGCACATGGGGAAGCCAGGGTCTGGGGCTGCGACTGGGGAATTAGTGTTTCATGGGGGAAGAGAGACATAGGGTGGGGATTGGTGAGTCCTCCTCCCCTGACATCACAACGTAAAGCCAAATGTGCTGTGTATGTTGTAAAGACACAGGAAAGAGTATTAAATCACAAAATTGTCACTAGTATGGATGAACATCAGGGTAAAGGAAATGGACATCTGGTATACCTCAAATCTACTGAAAAAGGTCCTAAACGCATAGGAAAATGGAAACGGGACATCTGGTATACCTCAAATCTACTGAAAAGGGTCCTAAACGCATAGGAAAATGGAAACGGGACATCTGGTATACCTCAAATCTACTGAAAAGGGTCCTAAACACATAGGAAAATGGAAACGGGACATCTGGTATACCCCCGCAACATCTCATAGACAAGCAGCCTCAGCGGCACGAGCCCTCCACCACATGCGATAGATTCGTACGTTGGAGTATTATTCAGCCTTAAACAGGAAGGGAACGTGCTCTACGTGCCAACACGAATGAACCTGGAAAGCATCACGCTTCATGAAATCAGCTAGTCACGGAAGGACAAATCCTGCATGATTCCACTTTACGGCGAGATACTAATCCACAAGCAGAAAGTCTCAATTACACAAATTGCAGATGAATAATATCTAGACATCTGCTATACATCATTGTCCTTATGGTTAATTACACCATATTGTACCCTTAAAACTTTTTCAAGAGGGTTAGATGCCAGTTAAGTGTTCCTACTGCAATAAAAAAAAATATTACGGTTTTATGACCCTTTCCCCCCTTAAATCTATATTAAAAACAGTTTCATGTGTTTGAAACAAGAAAAGAAAACTGGAGAATGTGCTTTGAAAATAGCAATCATTTTACTGTGACCCTGGTGGAGGCGAATGACTGATTTATGGGTCAGAACTGCTACGAGGGGAGGGACAAGGGTCAATGGACTGAGGAACTCACCTGTCTTGTCTGGGAAAAAGGCACCATTGGGACTTTTCCTCTCTCCTCGAACTTCAGTAGAATTTTGCAGGATACTGTTACCTGTCTTTACCTGTAAAGATCCTCTCTTTATTTTAAAGTGTTCATATTTCCTTATCATGGGTTTCTTTTTCGATTGCATTCGATTGTTTAGAATCATTGCATTAGAATGTTTCTTGTCCCAGTAACTAAGTTTTTGCAGCCCCCTCCCCTAAATTTTCTGCCCCAACCACATGCCTCAGCCTAGCCCCAGCCCCGTGAGTGATGACCCAACCTGGGAGTGTCCTGGCCAGAAAAACCAACCCAGGCCATCTACCGGCATTTCACAGTGGGTGTCCCCGTGTGTTACTGCGGCCAGTGTCCGTGGGCCCGTTACTCTAGCTGCGGAGAGGATCCATCGGAATTCATTTGACATTGAACGCTCGATCCTAATCAGATATCCGGATAGCTAAAGTAATGGACAGAGTCCGGCCTAAAAATCGATTCGTCAGATAACTTATGAACCTATTAATTGCTTGTTAGGCAATCTATCATGTTGTCCCGGGATCGGCGAGTGACGTAGGCTATTTTTCTAATGAACAAGCCAACACTCTAAAGATTTCAATTTACGCTTGATAAGTGAGTGAGTTACGAGACCCTCGCTCTCTATTAATGAGCTCAGTGGATCATTACGGCCCAGGAAATATTAGAAACATGCTCCGCTAATTTACTTCACTGTGGAGAAAACGGAGGCCAATGAAGGCGGAGTTAAAATCCAGCACGTTTCCTGAGACAGCGTGCTCGCCTGTGCGGACCTGTGGGGAACACCGTGCCGACTGTCCCTCAGGGCGAGCGGCACAGGTAGACGGGGTTCCTGTAGCAAAAGTGGAGACACTGGGATTAAGTTTTCAGAGCAAATACTTGGGGGCAAATTCAGGGTCTCCGGGAGGGGTACAAGGGTCTCCTGAAATGACCCTCTATGCCCTCAAGGTAGGCAATATCTTACAAAAGAGCTGGGGAACCTCACGGTGCGCACACAGGTTGCACGAGATGAAAGAGATTTTCTACCTACTTTTGTTTGTCAGATTCTGCACATCAAAGCTGAACGATGCCCTTTGCTCTTTGTGCCGTCTTCCCAGGAACTTGTGGTTTCACAGTTGGGATCGCGCCAGGCTTCCGGGATGCTGCCGAACGAGCCTTGTCTCACTGAAGGGAAGCAAGGCATGACCTACAAGAGGCTGGTCCTGTAGGATCCGTACCAACTCAATTGGCAACCGCAGGTCCCAGGGGGTGATGCCTGGTCCTGCCCCAGCCGCTGCACCCCTCGGGGGGTTGAGGCGAGACCCGGGGCTCACGTTCACGCTCACCCTGACGTCGGCTCCGAGTGCCCCAGGCTACGCCAGATGGCACCAACAACACAGCTACCCCAGAGCACAGCCCTCTCCAAAGGCCTCCCTGCAAATAAAGACCAGATGTCGCACACTCTTTATCTTAACAAGCGCAGATTCCGATTAACCCAGAATTTGTACTCCTCTAGAATTAGTTTGATTTAGGTCTGTCTCAACAACTAAGCCAAGGGGGTGGGGGAAAGAAGTTTAAAAATTATATGCAGAGGAAAAGACGGGAGAAAACAATTTGGAACACATGGTTCAGCCTTATTTGTACAGCAGACAGAAACATCCATTAGAATTACGTTGATTTAGCAGACCGTCGGCGACCCTTTGAAAGACGTTAGTGATGGCTGCCTTGCGCACGGGGTCCGCTGTCTGCCATCCCTCCCTCCCCCCACCCCCGGCTCTCGACGTGTAGCGATGGATTTGTCACTGTGCGGGCCATTCACTGCCGCCCACTGAGCTTGGGAGCAGAGAGCACGACCAAAGTCTGTGGAATCCGAGGAGAACCTTGAGTACGAGAGCACGTCCACCCGGAGGAAATGGTAGAATGCGGAAACAGTAAGCGTCCCCGGTGACTAGCATAGATACAGACATTCTTGGACAGGATCCTCAGTCTTTAAAGCTTTTCTGGAAGAATTTGGAATGCAAGGAAGCAGAATCATGGCATCACCTATCCCCCCCACCCCCGCCTCCCCCCCCACCGCCCCCCCCCACACCTCCGCCTGGACACGGGAGAATTTTTACTTCTGGGAAGGGAAGGCACACGCTGAAAATTACCGATTACAAGTGGCCCCTACACTTTGGGGCTGGAAACACCCAACGCGGCTTTCTTGAATCACATGAGGTGATGTCGCGGGATTTGGCGGGCCAAATACTTGCCCACACTTCCTGGATGCTTGGGGGGCCCCCCTGGTGTCAGGACACAAAGAGAAAGGGAACGTTTGACCAGGAAGATTAGCAAAACAAAAGAAGACAAAAACCCAAACGTCTCACGATGAGGTGAAACGTCACACATACCTGGGTGCCTCATGGTGCATGTTTCGGGTAAGGAGCAGTAAGCCAGATCCTACCGTCGTGCCATTTCTCACTTTGTAGTGAATTTCATTTAAACTCTGAACCTTTTGATAGGTCATTATAGGCAGGAAGCCAAGCACATATGAATTTTATATTTATGGTCCGTACCAAGGTCACCCTTGAAAATTCCAAAAACTGCCTTCAGAACGACGTTTCTATTTTAATTGCCCTTCCCCCTGCCTCTGGTAGGGCACGGCCAGCTGAAAGAAGAAGGAGGAGGAGGAGGAGAAAGAAGAAAGAAGAAACACAAAATAGAACAGAACGGATGTTTTCCAGGACACGTGGGGACTCTGGCAGCACCCTGGGCATCCCCCACTGCCGTGACCACAGACACCACGTGGCAGGACAGTCAGCCTGGATGAGGAAGTTATTTTCCTCCCTTCAACCTCCTTTGAAAAAATGATGTGTTCAGGTACTTCACTGAGGCACACCTCACTGTTCGTGGAAATCGTGTAACTATGAGTCTCCACAGGCATACAGGTAGGAACACCGTCTCCATATCTCGCAAGAACAGGGTCCGCTGGGTGCTGGATGGAGCTTCCTGACGGCTCTCCTTCCAGCGCGTCTCGGGGGACTTTCCTGCTCCCCTTCTCCCTTCCCCTTGGTCTTCTTATGTTTCCTTGTTGCCTCCATACCCTTCTCTCCCACCGCCATTTTGGTCCTTTGAAAGTCAGACCGTTATGTTCTCCTTCTTGGCACCCTATTCTAGCATGGTGAGTAGAGCGTGCCTTCACCATCAATGGGTGCTTGTGGAATTTATCTTCTGCCCGTGAGTCCAGGAAACCTTTGCCGATAACCCTCCCGTCCATGGCGGAAGCTCAAATGCCAACTATAACGGCCTTGACTTCAGGTCAGGGCAAGACCTTGCTCCCAGAGATCCAACGTGTGTTTGCTGAACACCTTGGAACGTGCTGTGCTCCTTCTTCTGGTGCTTGGGTCCATCTAGGAAGATGTGGGAAGGAAGGCATCATTGGGGACTCTGCCCGTGGCTTCAGAAGGATGTGGCCACATGGATTCAGACTTGCTGTTTCTGGGGATGGCTTTGTGCACACATACGCCTCATTCTCCACATCCGGTTCCCCCCTGGAGACTGCCATCTGGGGTCACGGGAGGTCTGTCTCAGCATGGCAGTTGCCCGCATCTGCCTCTTCTGCCCACGTTCCCCTCTTCCAGGTATCAGGACCACCATTCTGCCTGGCTTCTGCCCTCCCACTGGCCCATACCAATCAGTCTTCAAACTCAGTCATGACTGGGTCAACCGTGCTCCGACGTGCAAACTCACGACTCGTTGCAATGGTAGAGTTTGTCATTTTTTTAAATTCCTACTTCTTACATGTGTTCCAACTGAGTTGTGTCAAAAGTACAGAAAGAAGATTTTACACAACCGTCCATCGCTCTTGGGATGTCGGCTCTCACACGGTTTTGCGGTGTTCTTCTTGTCACTGTTTTTGTTTCGACTTCATAGTGCTTTGCACAGATGCGATTTGTGGATCCAGGATCAGGGAGGACGTTAAAAATTTTTTTTAATGTTTATCCATTTTTGAGAGACAGATAATTAGAGTGTGAGCAAGGGAGGGGCAGAGAGAGGGGGAGACACGGAATCCGAAGCGGGCTCCAGGCTCTGAGTTGTCAGCACAGAGCCGGATGTGGGGCTCGAACCCACGAACCGCGAGATCATGACCTGAGCTGAAGTCGGACGCTCAAGCAACTGAGCCCCCCAGGTGCCCCTCAAGGAGGACATTTTTAACGCCTCTCGTTAGTCAACCAACTTCAGTGGGGTCGCATTGTCTTAAAGACCGTATTTCCATCGCGTTTTACCAAAGTCCAGCATTTTCTGTTGATTATTGGCCATTTGTGTCATGTTCTTTGGCTGTTTTTCTTTACTGGGGAACTTTATCGGTGATTTGAAACAGTCCTTTATGTATTAATGATGCTTTTGGTGTATAATGTATTTTCCGTATGTTTCCTCACATCCCCTTTAATTTTGTGTATATTTCGCGACACACAGAAGTCTTGATTTTTTTTTTTTTTTTATGGAATGAATTAGAAAAACCTCCTCTGTCACATCATAAAATCTTGGCATATTTCTTCATTGTCTGTCTATTCACGTGCCAGCCCCTTACTGCTTTCATTTATTATGTCTTTATAAAGGGTTTTATTGTCTGCTAATGTATGCTTTCTCTGTTCAGTCTTCTTCAGAAATGGCGACAGATTTTCACCACGTGATCCTTGCGGGAGCATGTTGGAATCACCGTACTCTTTGCAAACTTAAAAACCAAACAAAACAAATTCCTGGAAGAGTTAAGCCTATATTTAAATTTGGGAAATATCGATCTATTTATAATAGTAAACCCTTTACATTCAGGAAGGCAACACGCTTCTCCACTGAAATATTCTTTTATGTGTGTTAGCAAAGCTTTTCAGGGTCTCCTTTTCAAAAGCTCTGGTACGTTCCTTATAAAATTCACTCTCAGGCACTTTACATGTTGTTGCACTGATGGCATGACCCTTTAATATGTTTTTCATTTTGTATTTCCATCATATGTATGCTTTTTCTTGTTGCCAAGAAACTTTTTTTTTTTCTTCAAAATAGTTTGCCCCGTTTACTGGCTCCTGGTTTCTATTTTCGTTTCATCCTTACTCAAGGAAATCTGTTCTCAGATCTCATAATTACTAGTTACTTATTTCCCTGCTGTCTAGAACCTAGCGATTTCACCAACAGTAATCCTAATTTTGTCTGCTTTCCAAAAATCAGGCCCAGGGTTTGTCTTTTGTTCCTTGTCGTGACTTGAAAAGTAGCGAGTTCTTTCTGTTTGTTTTTTAAGTAGGCTTCTCACCCAGCGCTAAGGCCAATGCTGGGCTTGAACTCATGACCCCGAGATCAAGACCTGAGTGGACATCAAGCATCAGATGCTGAACCGACTGAGCCACCCGGGCACCCCCCTGAATGGTCTTAACTCACCAATAGCCTGCTTCCTTCCATCAGTGTGTATTCTTCCGACATCTCAATTTTCAGGGTAGGCGGGAAGTTCATCCCTGTTTTAGGAGTCTCTCTTCTGGTGTTGTGCCTTTTGTAGTCTCTTGGCGATCATGCCTCTTTCCCTGTCTCCCTGGCACAGCCCTTCTGAACGCCTTCTCCCCACTGTCCTATCGGTCTCGTCCATCCCACACCCCACCACCCAACTCACTGCCCCAAGCCAGCTCCCATCATGCTGTTGTCCTGCACAGGGCTGTGCTGTCTTCCAGACCCACCGCACCCCCTCAACCGTCTTGAGCCTCTGTTAGCTGGCCCCCAACTTGCTCTCCAGCCCTACCCAATGTCACGTAGTGCAGGTCATGCCATTGTAACCCAAGATGGCACACCATTCCTACGAGTTGTGCCTGCCCACCTCCACCTTTCTTTCTCCCCCACCCCTCCCACTGGCAGATGCTGTGCTGCTGTATGCCCATGCTAACTCGTGTCATGCTGAGAGCACACTGTTTCACCATAGACAATCCTTCTGGTCCCAACGGATAAATATGGCGGCCATCACCAAGTGCATCCATGGAGCAGCATTTGGTATCTACCAAACTCTTCCACACATGCCTCCCGTGAGGGAATCCACACTTGAAGGTGGGGAAACTGAGGCACAGAGAGACACTCCCCTGTGCCACACTGCGGGCACTCTTCGGCTTCATGGGGTTGGAGGTCAGTACCCCAAGCAGTCAAGGATCCCTGGGTGGGACCAGGTGTCCATATGCAGTAAAACCTTCGATCGCAAGCAACTTGTTCTGCGAGTGTTCTACAAGGCGAGCAAACATTTCTCATAAATTTTAACGTGACGAAGGAGCAACGTCTTGCCACACGAGTCGTACGTGATGCCGAGTGTCACAGGATCACAACCGAGCCAATGGTCCTTCACATTCAATCTGTTACACACGTGCTTTGGATTACAACCCTGTTTCTGGAATGAATAATGCTCACAAGCCAAGGTTTTACGGTATCTCAAAGATCCCAGGTGACCACGGTATGGGAGGAAAAGGCATGCTTTGAGGCTCTTGGAGTCCCTGCCTGGATCTCAAAGTTCCCCTCACAAGGACAGGTGAGCAGGACGGACGCACGCAGACTCCCAGAGCGAACGTTGATTGGGACTCGGGAGCCTTCGTAAGGAAATGTAGACACAGGTGCCTGATGCCTGGTTTGGTGGGGACAAGGTAGGCGGGTGGAGGGGTGTGTGGGGTGTGGGGCACACGGGGGAACCTAGCACAGCCTGCTTCTTGAGACTCTGTCTCTGTGACCCTCTGTCTTGGGGATAAGGGTCGTCCTCCCCTCTGAATGCAGGGAAGGCACCTCCCACCTGGGAGGGAGGGCACCACCCATTTCGGGAAAGAGACGAGGTCAGGTGACCTTTCTGCCCCTCCTGCTGTCTCAAAATCCTTCAGCTTAGCATATCCATTGTGCCACGGTGCCATATTTGGGATTGTCTGTCCCCAACCCCCCCCCCCCCCCCCCCCCCGCCCCGCGTATTCTCAGTCACCCCATCAGGTGCTCTCACTGTGCTCCCCGCAAAGCCGATTACCTAGTAGACAATAAATACACACGAAGTTCAAGGACTCAGGGAACCACCAGAATCCTGCCTTCCTTTCCACGTAAACCTACACATCTTCCCGTCTGACACGCGCCTGAGACTATTTCCGTCTGTCAACCTGGTCTTTCCGTGAGCCTCCCGGGCCCGGGGCCCTAAACTCAGCACCAGGGATGTGCCTAGGTCCTGAGTCACAACTCTCTTTGCGCGATTAAAATGTCTACACATCGGAGCCCTCTCCGGTACTCAGCCCGTGTTTTTTCACTTGCACAGATGACAGAGGCCTCCAAGCACCGCTGAGCACACGATGTTTTTCTCATTAACGGGCAAAATTTCAAAAGGCCGAGCCCCGGAATCCGGGCTCTGCGTTTTCGCTGCACCTGCGAGGAAGCTGAGAGGTTCTTCAGACAGCGCGGTCGGAGACGCTGAAGAAACGCGGCCCGAGGAATCGGCATTCTCCGCAGGCTCGTTGGAACGGCATGGGCTGGGGGTTCGCGGGGGGCTGCAGGGAAGACACGGCGTTTAAGAGCAGATGACTATCAAAGGCTGTGGCTGAGCCCCATTGATATTAGTCAGGGATGTGCCCAGACGGTGGCAGACTGTGGGCCATTGCCGGCGTCTTGGGCGGCCGATTTCCTCCACCAGTGGGTGGCGCGGTGGGGTTCGCCCAGCCTGGGGTCCCCGGGGCCTCGGGATCCAGGATGCAGCGGACCCAGGACGTGCTCAGAGACACCCTGTCGGTAAGAGTGCCCAGTGAGTGTCTCCTTCCAGACGCCGGGGAGAGAGAAACCTGCCAGCCACGTGGGGCACCTCGTGGGGCCTCCAACTCACGCTGGGGCCTCTGCTGGGAACGCAGACCAGCCTGGAGGCAACAGCTCTGGGCCTGGGGGCTGTGCTGCAGGCTGGCAAATGGCCCGTGCAAGGGGCAGTTCCTGTGGAGAGGCTGGGCCCAGGCAAAAAGAGGCAGATTTGAATACGAAAAGCTTCCACACAAAAGGCCGGACCCCCTGCCCAGCTGGTCTCTACAGAATCCCCTGGTCTTTTTTGTTCTTCTCACAAAGCCCCTGGGCCCCTGGGGGCAGCCGGTGACCTCCTGAAGCCGCAGAGAGTCCTCAGGCTGCATTCGTGCAGAGCCCCACACACTTGATCAATTCGGTGCTTGTTTTTCCGTTAATGTTTCCCTGATGACCAGCGGGAGGCTGCCGTTCCGAGGGCACTTGGGTTGCTGTGAATGAGAATCTCACAGTTAGGGGAGGAGTGACAGCCAAAAATCAGAGCGGGTGATAAGAAAGGAGATCGCTCCTGCCAAAAGGAGAGCCAGGAGGCAAAGTGCTTGTCTGTTTCAGGGTTTTCAACACCAGGGCCAGAGCCACTGGGGGCTAAATGGGTTTCTGGGGTGGGAACCCCTGTGCACTGCAGGGTGATGACGACAGTCCCTGATCTCCACCCACCAGATGCCAGGAGCAACTCCCCACTGGTAATGACAGAAAATGTCCCCAGACACTGCAAAGTGTATCCTAGAGGACAATCACTCTGGCTGACAATCACTGCCATAGATAGATAAATACATAGATAGTTGGATAGATAGATGGATAGATGATAGATAGATACAATGATAGATGGATAGATAGATATACAGATGGATAGATGATAGATGGATAGATAGATAGATAGATAGATAGATAGATAGATATGATGGATGAATAAACAGACAGATAATAGACATAATGGATGGATGGATGGATGGATGGATAGATAGATACATAGATACAATGATGGACAGACAGATACATAGATAGATATAAAGATGGATAGATAGATGATAGATGATAGATAGATACAATGGTAGATAGGTAGATAGATGGACAGATAGATATACAGATGGATAGATAGATAATAGATAGATACATAGATAGATATGATGGATGGATAGATGAATAGACAGGCAGATAATAGACATAATGGATGGATGGATGGATATATAGATACAATGATACATACATATATAGATATAAAGATCGATAGATAGATGGAAAGATAGATAGATAGATAGATAGATAGATATGATGGATGGATGACTACACGGACAGACAGATAATAGACATAATGGACGGACGGATGGATGGATGGATGGATGGATAGATACATACATACATACATGTGATGGATGGATGATGGATGGATGGATAGATAGATGATAGTTTCTCATGGTCAGGGCTTCTCAGCCTCTGCACCACTGACACTTGGGGCTGGAGCACTCTCTGATGTGTGACGTCCTGTGCATCGCAGGTGCCGAACAGTGTCTCTGGTCTCCACCCACCACACGCCAGTTCTCCCCAGTCATGACACCTCAAAACGTCTCCGCACATTGCCAACTGCCCCCTGTTGCAGAATCGCTCCCGCCCGTACAGGCAAGGACCACTCATCTATCCCTACTCTGCTTTGTGTGAAACCTGGGAGCAAGACTCCTCCCAGCCTGGGACCTTACAAATAGGTCTCCGGGCTCAGAGAGACACTTTAATCTGAGACAACACAGCCACTAATAAACTTTGGAAGGAAGCAGGTCTCCGACTGGCAGAGATGTTTCTGTCCAGAGGCATGAGAGCAAAATGCATTCTGTGCTGTGTGGGCCCCTCACCCGGGTCACGTAGTAAAATGGTCTCTGTGCTTGGTCACAGGAAGCTGGCTCATTCCCTTTGGGGGAGGTGAATGCATGTGGCACAGGAGGGCCAGGGACATGGGGAATTCACTGCCTGTGTGCACGACAACCCTCGGGGACCCACAGAGGACATAACCACGTCCTTAAGTTTAGTTACGCCCCACGGACAATTGTAAGAAGTCCCTCTGTTGCAGTAGACTATGGGAGCATTCAACTTGCTCAGACGGGCACAGTAGGATATAGGGTGGTGAGTCTTCTGTCTTAAAGCAGTTTCATGGACGTGGAAAGATTTCAAGGTGGTGCCTAGTCAGTTAGAAAATGCTGTCCATCTGCGACCTTGTCCTGTTCATGGGTTCCTGTCCTGACCAGCCTTGCATTCGTTTTCCTCAATCCATTAAAGGCCAAGAAATAAAGCAAAAAAAGTATCCCCCAGCCCAAGTCCTTGTAGCTGACGTCCATTCTTGGCCTCCCGTGTTTCATTGTTGTGAAGTGAAAATCCAAGCTGGCCCCCAGAGATGCAGAATGTGATTCTCACCCGACGGTGTGGAAGCCATTTTATCGTTGGGAGCATCTCCTTGCATCCGTGGACGGAGGAAACGGACCATGGTGCATTCCTAAAGTGGAGTATCATTCGGGCAGGAAAAGGAGAAAAGCTCTCACACCTGTTGCCACATGGATGGGTTTTTGGAAACGTGATGCTGAGCGACAGAAGATCCACGTGGCGTGTGGTCCCGTCGATGTCACTAGTCAGAGCCTGTCTGGCTGTGGGGTCCACGTCATGCCCTCTGCTGTGGCAAGACTCCGTCTTCTGGGTGATCCCACCCCACGAGGGCAGCGGTGACGGTCGGTTTCCTTTTGGGGGGAACAGAAGGCAGGTAAGCTCAGAGAGAAAGGCTCTCGTGTACCTGTAGGTTGCCAGCTGCCTGCACCTGAAAATAATCAATCCTGCAAAGACACACACGCTGGGGCTGGGGCCACATCCCGAACTCTTATGAACCTGTTTCTGCGTGACATATTTCACTGCCCTTCCATGGATACAGGGTCTGTTTTCAGGGGCACGAGAATGTGCTGGAAACACAAAGGGGTGGTGTTTCCAGACCATGGTGAATGTGCTGGCCGCCCCTGACTTATATAAACGGCTATGTATATATTGCGTGAATGTCACCCCGATTTTAAAAAGTGCATTAAACAATTAAAATGGGTCAACAATTTAAAAATAAAAAACGTTCTTAAAAACTTAAAAAGCCAAACCAAGGGCGCCTGGGGGTCTCAGTTGCTTAAGCGTCCACCTTCGGCTCAGGTCATGATCTCACAGTCTGTGAGTTCAACCCCCGTGTCAGGCTCTGTGCCGACAGCTCGGAGCCTGGAGCCTGCTTCAGATTCTGTGTTTCCCCCACCCCCCGCCCCGCCCTTCTCCTGCTCGTGCTGTGTGTGTCTCTCTCTCTGTCTCTCGCTCTCTCAAAAATAAATACACATTAAAATAAAAGGCAAAACCAAACAAACATGCAATTCCTTAAAGCATAGCATACAGCGGCACGGGTGCTGAGAGTACAAATGTGGCCCTCTGCTTGTGTTTGTAAATAAAGTTTTATTGGCACAGCTCTGCTAAGGAGCACACGGTGACCTCCGGTCTGGACCAGAAAAGCCTGGATGTCAGAGAGTAGCTGTCCCTGTAACTAGCAAGACTGAATTTCAGAGTTGCCTCATTACTTTTAAGCCCCTGAAACTAAAAACTCTTTCATCCTGAAAAATCCTCATTATCTGCACAAGAACGCAAGCTGCTTTTTCTTAATCTTCAGGGAGTTGAGCCCGCGGTAGATAAAAGGTAAAGTTGCATTGTCTTCCAGACTTGCTGATGAGTGGACGCAGGGAGGCCCAACCTTTGCCCACATTCTTAAGTGCGTCGAGGAGGAGAATCCACGTGCTGGCCCCATGGCTCGTAATTCACCTCAACATCCCAGAGCTCTTGATGGATTTCGTGGTTTTGCCCCCAGTCCATTGGATGCGCTTGAGTCGTGGTAAAGATCCTGTTTTCTGTTGTTTGGACGTCTGCTTTCATTTGCTTCTAGATGGTTCCCCTGGATTTAGCAGCTCTGCGTTGATGACGTGTCTGGAGTAGACGTGGTCTCATTGTCCCCCATGTTGTTTCTGGTTTTGGTGGATGCTGAGGACACGATAAACTCAGCCTCTGGTTTTGTTATCATTGTCCACAGTGATGCAAAGAAATGAGTAATGGGACTGAGTCACAGGGAAGGACAAGGAAAGGAGGATGGAGGGAGGGGGGAGGGGGGGAGGGAGGGGGGAGGAAGGAAGGAAGGAAGGAAAGAAGGAAAGAAGGAAAAGAAGGGAAGGGAAGGAAAGGGAAGGAAAGGGAAGGGAAGGAAAGAGAAGGAAGGAAAGGAAAGGAAAGGAAAGGAAAGGAAAGGGAAAGAAGGAAAGGAAAGGAAGGGAAGGGAAGGGAAGGGAAGGGAAGGGAAGGGAAAGGAAAGGAAGGGAAGGAAAGGGAAGGGAAGGAAAGGGAAAAGAAGGGGAAGGGAAGGGAAGGGAAGGGAAGGGAAAGGAAGGGAAAGAAGGAAGGGAAGGGAAGGGAAGGGAAGGAAGGGAAGGGAAGGGAAAGGAAGGGAAAGAAGGAAGGGAAGGGAAGGGAAGGAAAGGAAAGGAAAGGAAATGAAAGGAAAGGAAAAGAAAGGGAAGGGAAAGGAAGGGAAGGAAAGGAAAGGAAAGGAAATGAAAGGAAAGGAAAAGAAAGGGAAGGGAAGGGAAGGGAAAGGAAGGAAAAGAAAGGGAAGGGAAGGGAAGGAAAGGGAAGGGAAGGGAAGGGAAGGGAAGGGAAGGGAAGGAAGGGGAGGGGAGGGAAGGGAAGGGAAGGGAAGGGAAGGGAAGGGAAGGGAAAGGAAGGAAAGGAAAGGGAAGGGAAGGAAAGGGAAGGAAAGGAAAGGGAAGGAAAGGAAAGGAAAGGAAAGGAAAGGAAAGGAAAAGAAAGGGAAGGGAAGGGAAGGGAAAGGAAGGAAAGGAAAGGGAAGGGAAGGGAAGGGAAGGGAAGGGAAGGGAAGGGAAAGGAAGGGAAAGAAGGAAGGGAAGGGAAGGGAAGGGAAGGAAGGGAAGGGAAGGGAAAGGAAGGGAAAGAAGGAAGGGAAGGGAAGGGAAGGAAAGGAAAGGAAAGGAAATGAAAGGAAAGGAAAAGAAAGGGAAGGGAAAGGAAGGGAAGGAAAGGAAAGGAAAGGAAATGAAAGGAAAGGAAAAGAAAGGGAAGGGAAGGGAAGGGAAAGGAAGGAAAGGAAAGGGAAGGGAAGGGAAGGAAAGGGAAGGGAAGGGAAGGGAAGGGAAGGGAAGGGAAGGGAAGGAAGGGGAGGGGAGGGAAGGGAAGGGAAGGGAAGGGAAGGGAAGGGAAGGGAAGGGAAAGGAAGGAAAGGAAAGGGAAGGGAAGGAAAGGGAAGGAAAGGAAAGGGAAGGAAAGGAAAGGAAAGGAAAGGAAAGGAAAGGAAAGGAAAAGAAAGGGAAGGGAAGGGAAGGGAAAGGAAGGAAAGGAAAGGGAAGGGAGGGAAGGGAAGGGAAGGGAAAAAAGGGGAAGGGAAGGGAAGGGAGGGAAGGAAAGGGAAGGGAAGGAAAGGGAAGGGAAGGGAAGAGAAGGGAAGGGAAGGGAAAGGAAGGAAAGGAAAGGGAAGGGAAGGAAAGGGAAGAGAAGGGAAGGGGAGGGAAGGGAAGGGAAGGGAAGGGGAGGGGAGGGGAGGGGAGGGAAGGGAAGGGAAGGGAAGGGAAGGGAAGGGAAGGGAAGAGAAGGGAAGGAAGGGAAGGAAGGGAAAGAAGGGAAGGAAGGGAAGGGAAGGGAAGGGAAGGGAAGGGAAGGGAAGGGAAGCGGAGGGGAGGGGAGGGGAGGGGAGGGAAGGGAAGGAAAGGAAGAAACCACAGGGTACTGCCTGGGCTCACAGCTGATGGCATGTGGGAGCCAGGCCTCGTAAGGTCCGTCCAGCACCGTCTAGGACACATAACACGGCCCCGTGTGCTGACGACCCCCTTGCACACCTGTGGTGCCTCACAGTCCCCTTCCCTCCACCGTGACAGAGACTCAGAATCCTTCTTAACACATTTTGCAAGGCGGCCTTGCTCACTGGCTCCCTTAATGCAAACTGGAAACCGCTGCCAGCCTCGGTCCCGGAAAGTCAAGGAAGGCTTCCCCAGTGCACGGCGTGGCAGCGGGTTCCTCAGGAGTCACACAAGGACGGGACCAACGGGCAGGGGCAGAGGAGCCTCTAGCATAGAAAAGTCAAAGCAGAAGGTCGTGTGGTCCGAGTGCCAAGGTGCAGATGCCAGTGGGGCCCTGGGCAAGACCCCACCTCGTGATGCGTGACTGTGCGTGCTCCTGACGAATGTACTGAGAAAATATGCGAACGCTGCAAATGGTGCGGCTTCCAAGCATCCCTGGGCTGGTGGCCGCGTCTCTCCTATCTGTGCCCCTGGCCCCATGTGACTTCTCCTCTGCTTGGTCGGTATTTCTCCTCGGATCCTGGGGTTTCCACCAACAGCAAGAGGCAGACCCCACAATGGGAAAAGCCAGAAAACATCCGTATCACAAGGGCAGAGGGGTCTGGAGAGCATTTTGACCTATAACTTACATAAGTGAATGATTCAGTCTTCATGCAGGTCAGCCCCTCATGCCAAAGCCCCTGTCACCCAGCAGGCTTATGTCACTGAGCATCATGTCCTCAGGGTCCATCTATGTTGTCTCAGGTACAGAATGTCCTTCCCTTTCAAGGCTGACTCATCCCTCCCTCCCTCCCTCCATCCATCCGTCCATCCATCAATCCATCCATCCATCCATCCATCCATCCATCCATCCATTTGTCCATCCATCCACCGACCCACCCAGCTATCCATCCATCCATCCATCCATCCATCCATCCATCCATCCACCTATCTACCTATCCATCCATCCATCCATCTATCCATCCCTCCCTCCCTCCCTCCATCCATCCGTCTGTCCATCCATCCATCCATCAACCCACCCACCCACCCACCCATCCATCTGTCCATCCATCCATCCATCCATTTGTCCATCCATCCACCCACCCATCCACCCACCGACCCACCCAGCTACCCATCCATCCATCCATCCATCCATCCAACCATCCAGCTACCCATCCATCCATCCATCCATCCATCCATCCATCTACCTATCCATCCATCCATCCATCCATCCATCCATCCCTCCATCCATCCGTCCCTCCATCCATCCGTCTGTCCATGCATCCATCCATCAACCCACCCACCCACCCATCCATCCTTAATCCATCCATCTCTCCATTCATCCATCCGTCCATCCATCCATCCATTTGTCCATCCATCCACCCACCCAGCCACACCGACCCACCCAGCTACCCATCCATCCATCCATCCATCCACCTACCTACCTATCCATCCATCCATCCATCCATCCATCTATCCATCCATCCATCCATGCACCTACCCATCCATCCTTCCAAGCATCCATCCATCCACAGACACATGGATGGCTTCCTTCTCTTGCTTACTGTGAATCATGCTGTTGTGAACTTGGGGGTGCAAGTATCTGAGCCCCTACTTTCAATTCTTTTCGATAAATACCCAGAGGTGAGATTGCTGAGTCACAGGGGAGGGTTCTGGTTTTGAGGGTAATGGCACCTCCTTGCCAGGTGGCCGTGATACCCAGTGGGGTGCTCGCATCAGCCCCTCATGCAGGGTGTCCCACAGAGTGGATGCCAACACATGTGTGTTGATATGATTGCCTCTTAACAGCAGAAATGTCCAAGCGAGTGCCTTCGGTGCAAGTCTGTGGCCATTGTCCCTTACCCATCCAGAGTGCAAGGGTAAAAATGCCAACACTTTCAGGCTTAACCATTCCCCCCCCCTTTTTTGGAAATGTGTGAATAAAAACAAATGCTCGGCAGCTCCCAGACCACTATTTACTTTACCTTTATTTCATTATTTATGTGCTATTCCCAGTATAATAACATGAAGCATGGGTTGTATTATGCGATGGAAATTTTATTATTTATACACAATAAATGTATTCATTAATAATTGACTGAATTACATAGACAGCACACAAATAAATATAGCAAATTATTAATTTATAACACACTGGAGGGATTTATAAAATTCCAGTAAATACAGTCTTTAATCAACTATAGACTTCTAAAAAGCTCTTTATATTAAGGTTCAGATCCTGTTTATCTGTATCCACTAATTAAATATTTATATATTTTCATAGTAGCACATAGGAGCTACATTTAAAAAAAATGGACGCGAAGATATCCTTTTGGAAAAGATTCAGTGCCAAAGAGGAACACAAAGACGTTGGGTGGATGAATGGATTCGCTGTGACTGAATACGCAAATTGAGATTCTGTTCCTGTGTCTAAAGTAGGAACACTCAAGTGAGCTAAGGTACCTACTTTCTTGAGAGCCCATTTGTAGACGCTAACTCAGTGTTAAATGTGTGCACATTCCAATCCATGTGTTTTCCTACGCTCCGCCCATTTTTTTTCGTATTATAAGAATTGAAACTAAGACACGGGATGTGAAGCTACACGAAAAAAAATGCAATACCTAGCCTTTGCGTCTCTTGTGTGCTTGGGTCTTTGCGACTGTGCCTGGGACAGCGGGACCCTGTAGGGGGGTGAGAGCTGGGGGGGTCTACCAGCTGGGGGGTGTTGTGTGTGTGTTGCTGGGGGGTCTACCAGCAAAATGACGAAGACATTGACGTACACGTCCTTTCCGGGTCAGGAACCACAGTAAGGACGGGACCTGCTGGCTGCCATTTTGCACAGAGGCTATCACACTTATGCCTCATGCACAGAATTTAAATGAACCCTATTGAGACACCCATTTGGGAGGCCCATTGATATGCTCACAAACTCCACGGAACAACCCTCGATCCAACTCGGTGAAGACACTTGGCCTCAAAGGCGGCTGCTCGAGGGCTCTCCTGGCCACGAAAAGCCATGGAGAGGTTCTGAATCGGTTTCACAACGGATGTGGAGGGATAAAGGGATGTGACGGGTGGAGAGGGCCGGGGCACCAGAAGGCGCAGGTGGAAGACAGAGTGTGTGCACTTTAGGGGAGCTGAAACCCCCCTGGGGACATCTCATCTACAAGAAGCCTGGTCCAGGAGAACCAGCCGTGGCCAAGCGGTAACGGGCAGCTGGATGCCTCGTGTGCATCAGGCCGGGAGACATGCTGTGCCCTCTGTAGGCCCCTCAGAGGGCAGCCGGGAGACCGCCTCCTTAAAGGCAAGAGCCGTGTGTACCCTGGGTAACACGTATAGCCCATCGTCCTGGTGGCGGGATTTGGATTATTTTTGAGTAAAAGTGACAGCCAAGATCTACGCCCCAGGGAACCCCCTGACTGCTCCCCCGTTGAAGAAACTTCTCACCAAATTACATGTTTCCATCTGCTTCACGGAGCCATTGCCAAAACCATCCAGGAAGGAGTCTTCCCCGCTCAGGTGTTTCATGAGAAGATAATACGATTTCATGTGAATAGAAAAACACCGTGTTTCCCCAAAAGGAACCCATCAGAGTCTCTCTGTCGTAACCTATTGAGCGAGAAGAAATGCACACAGAATCAGCCCCTTCAGAAACAGCTGGGAAATACAGAAAAAGAGTGTGTTTTTTTTTGTGCCTGACACACGATAAGTCAGAACACATCTCCGGGCTCAGGAAAGGACGGTGGAAACGTGTTTACCAACGTGTGAGGGTGTTATGATGTCCTTGTAAGACCACGTCTCCTCTGCTCTCTCCAGATCCCGCGGGTGTGGGGGGTGTAGGCAAACTTACCTGACAGGTCCTCTAACATTTGACGAAATGGTCCACAGGCCCCCCAGCAGCAGAGGACGCTTTCTCTAGGACGAGGTGCTTGTTTTGAGCAAAGGAAGCATTCTTTCTTTCCTTGTCTTCTATGAGGGTCCCGGGGCTGCAGGAATAAACCACCAAATCCAGGAGACTGGAAACAATGGGAATTTACCCTGATACAGCTTTGGAGACCAGGAGAAGTCTGAAATCTAGGGGGGACACAGTTGTTGAGAGTCAGGCAGGACAGGACCACTGAGATCCATGAGGGGCAGGACCATTGAGATCCAGGCAGGGCAGGGCTGCTGAGATCCAGGCAGGGCAGGACCACTGAGATCCAGGAGGGGCAGGACCATTGAGATCCAGGCAGGGCAGGGCCGCTGAGATCCAGGCAGGGCAGGACCACTGAGATCCAGGAGGGGCAGGACCTCTGAGATCCACGCAGGGCAGGAGCACTGAGATCCAGGCAGGGCAGGACCACTGAGATCCAGGCAGGACAGGGCCGCTGAGATCCAGGAGGGGCAGGACCACTGAGATCCAGGCAGGGAAGGGCCACTGAGATCCAGGCAGGGCAGGGCCGCTGAGATCCAGGCAGGGCAGGATCACTGAGATTCAGGAGGGGCAGGGCTGCTGAGATCCAGGAGGGGCAGGACCACTGAGATCCAGGCAGGGCAGGGCCACTGAGATCCAGGGGGGACAGGACTACTGAGACCCAGGCAGGGCAGGACCACTGAGATCCAGGAGGGGCAGGACCACTGAGACCCAGGCAGAGCAGGGCCACTGAGATCCAGGGGGGACAGGACTACTGAGACCCAGGCAGGGCAGGGCCACTGAGATCCAGGAGGGGCAGGACCACTGAGATCCAGGTGGGGCAGGGCTGCTGAGATCCAGGAGGGTCAGGACCATTGAGATCCAGGCAGGGCAGGGCCACTGAGATCCAGGAGGGGCAGGACCACTGAGATCCAGGCAGGGAAGGGCCACTGAGATCCAGGCAGGGCAGGGCCACTGAGATCCAGGCAGGGCAAGGCCGCTGAGATCCAAGCAGGGCAGGACCACTGAGATCCAGGTGGGGCAGGACTGCTGAGATCCAGGAGGGGCAGGACCATTGAGATCCCGGCAGGTCAGGGACACTGAGATCCAGGCAGGGCAGGGCCACTGAGATCCAGGCAGGGCAAGGCCGCTGAGATCCAAGCAGGGCAGGACCACTGAGATCCAGGTGGGGCAGGACTGCTGAGATCCAGGAGGGGCAGGACCATTGAGATCCCGGCAGGTCAGGGCCACTGAGATCCAGGCAGGGCAGGGCCACTGAGATCCAGGCAGGGCAAGGCCGCTGAGATCCAAGCAGGGCAGGACCACTGAGATCCAGGTGGGGCAGGACTGCTGAGATCCAGGAGGGGCAGGACCATTGAGATCCCGGCAGGTCAGGGCCACTGAGATCCAGGCAGGGCAGGGCCACTGAGATCCAGGCAGGGCAAGGCTGCTGAGATCCAAGCAGGGCAGGACCACTGAGATCCAGGTGGGGCAGGACTGCTGAGATCCAGGAGGGGCAGGACCATTGAGATCCCGGCAGGTCAGGGCCACTGAGATCCAGGCAGGGCAGGGCCACTGAGATCCAGGCAGGGCAAGGCCGCTGAGATCCAAGCAGGGCAGGACCACTGAGATCCAGGTGGGGCAGGACTGCTGAGATCCAGGAGGGGCAGGACCATTGAGATCCCGGCAGGGAAGGGCCACTGAGATCCAGGAGGGCAGGGCTGTGCTCCCTCCAGAGGCTCCAGGGGAGGCTCGTTCCTGCCTCTTCCAGATTCTGTGGCTCCGGGCGTCCTTCAGCTGGTGTCTGCATCCCTCCACTCTCTGGGTCTGTCTTCATGTGGCTTCCCCTCTGTGACCATGTCCCTTATCAGGACACCTGTCATTGGATTTAGGGCCTTTCCACGACACTTTGTTATGGCATCCAGAGGAAGCGAATACAAAAGGGAAGTCGTTCAGTCCAGAGGACAGCTGACACCCTCCCGAATCTGAGAAGGAAAAAGGCCGTCCTCCAGCATCCCACTTTTCCGGATCTCAGTTGGAAAACTGAACAAAGTCTCCCAATATTCATACCGGGGGCTCCCAGTCACAATACAAATGTGCTTTGTTCTAAAACGCTAAAGAGGTTAAAGGTGGAATAAAACACAACTGGACTTGAAGATGGGGTGGGGGGGGGGGGTGGGTGAGCGGGGCGTTTGTTTTCTCGGGAAGAAACAGGGACAGAAGCCACGAACACCAGCACGTTGGTCCGAATCTGCCAGGGGTGGAGCGTTCGCTTGGAATCCAGACATCAGGCATCGCTCTGGGGTTTTTATGACTAGTGACATTTGCGTGAAGCCTGTTCCTGGGCCAACGGTTCCCCTTCCGTTTACGTGCCACCCCTGCAGCGAAAAGCGTTGTGAACAGAGCCCGTGAAGGGAACCGAACCACCCCCCGTCTGCCGCTCGACCGATTCGAATCAGTGCTCATTACCCTTTCCATGATGGCGGTCCGTTCCCCAAAATGCCTCCTGTCGCCCCAACAAAGCACGAGCACTCGACAGGGGTTACAGTTGTGTCCGTAAGCCCCACGTTGATCGCGGCATGCTCAGAAGACATCGTGAATTAATGCCCAGCCCCCGTCTTGGTCGCAACGTGAGCAGCTACATCGTTGCCTCCAACCCATGTCAATCCCACCCAGCCTCCGCATCTGGTTTTTCCAATATGGCGGCCCCTTGACTCACCATCACCACCAGTCTCCGGAAGAAACGCAAAGTCACTCCTACGGTTTGATCTTCTTGGGTCGTGTCTCTCTACCGTGGCCTTTGGCGTTATGTCTCAACATGGCAGACCCTTCATTATTCTCCTGGCGACCCCTTCACTTTTGGAAACAGCCCTTTATATCTGCCCATCCGTCCACCTACTGATCACGTCTCCTGCTCACCACGGTCCACCGTGTGTCCTGCTCTCCTTCTTTCCTGTCCTTTAGGCTGGTTCCTCCATACAAACCAGACCCCACCCCTCACTTCACCAGCTTCCAAACAGGCACCCAACCCCACCAACCCCAAGTACACAACTAGATGCGTCATGGCAGACCAAGAGAACGGAGCGATCTTTCGAAGACACGGAGGGAAACACAGTGCGAACACAGCCCTCCAAGAAACACGTGCAATGTGGTGGCACCCAGAGAGAAGGGTATGCAGACAGTGCCGTGTATGATCTCAGTCTCAGAAAGCTACAGAGCAGGATCCACACATGTGCACCCAATCTCCCACACAGCCCTGCGTGCCCCCACATGCACCCCTGAGCAGAGCGTGTGGGACATGTGGTCTCAACATGTACCCGTCCTCTTGCCAAGTGATCTCACGTAATTTATGATCTCTGGGATTCCTCCATTCATCCATCAGCAGAGACACATGGATCTTAATAATTAATGCAATAAAGAAAAGCTTTTCAGGGGACTCAGGATCATCCCAAGTCGTCTCATAACTGCTGTATTGATCTTCAGTATGATTTACATCTCTGATATAGTAGCCTGCTGTCTGCAATCCCAGACTGTCAGGTTTCTAGGGTTTGTGACGATTCCTGCTTTGGATGTTTAATAGATGAGGGTGACTGGATGGATGGATGGATGGATGGATGGAGAGAGAGAGACAGAGAGATGATAGATAGATAGATAGATAGATAGATAGATAGATAGATATAATGGATGGGTGGATGGATGAATGGATACAGGGATGGATGGATACAGGGTTAGATGGACAGATAGATGATAGATAGATAGATAGACAGATAGATAAATAGATATAATGGATGGGTAAATTAATGGATGGATACAGCGATGGATGGATACAAGGATGGATGGATAGATCATAGATAGATAGATAGATAGATAGATAGATAGATAGATAGATATGATGGATGGATGGATGGATGGATGGATAGATAGATAGATAGATAAATATGATGGATGGATGGATAGATAGATAGATATGATGGATGGATGGATGGATGGATGGATAGATAGATAGATAGATATGATGGATGGATGGATAGATAGATAGATAGATAGATAGATAAATATGATGGATGGATGGATAGATAGATAGATATGATGGATGGATGGATGGATAGATAGATAGATAGATATGATGGATGGATAGATAGATATGATGGATAGATAGATAGATACATAGATAGATAGATAGATATGATGGATAGATTAGATAGATAGATAGATATGATGGATAGATAGATAGAAGATAGATATGATGATGATGATGATGATGATGATAGATAGATATAATGGATGGGTGAATGGATGGATGCATACAGGGTTGGATGGACGGATAGATGGATAGATGATATCAAGATGGATGGATAGATAGGCAGATAGATATGATAGGTGGATAGACAGATATGGTGGGTGGATGGATAGATAGATAGATAGATATGATGGATGGGTGAATGGATGGATAGATAGATAGATATGGATGGATGGATAGATAGATAGATAGATATGACGAGTGGATAGATACATATGATGGATGGATGGATGGATAGATGGCAGCTAGCTATTGAAGAGTGATTATCGCTACACTGTAAAAGACAGACCAACTTAAAAAAAAAAGTACAGGTTTTTGCCGTTGTTACGAAAGCTGCCATCTCCCGATTCTGGCCATCTGTTGTCTCTGTGCTTTCGAAACAATAAGTGCCCCCTTGCCCACCCAGTGCCCTCTTGTCACCACCGTTGTGACCTCCTGATAGCTGGAGAAACCCCTCCCCCGACCCGGTCTTCCTGGAAGGTGCACCTGTGCCCAGGGACATCTCGCTCCTGGGGGACAGCGAACTGGCTGAGACGGGGACCCCACGGCTCTCCGGAGCTCCGTCCCCATACTTGCGGAAAGATGCCTCCTGCCTGTGCACCCGCAGCCTCCAGAGCCTCCCCGTGGTCAGGGAGAAGGTTCCCATGTCAATCAGGGTGCCAGGACCAACCCCGTGTCCCTGACCTGAGGGCAGGGGGGATAGCTGCGAGCATCAGTTAGATGCACGCTTGTGGCCACGACGGAGCAGGTAAGAACCCGCACAGCAAAACCTGGCCTATTTTCTATGGTGCGCGGGAGCCCGGGGTGCGTCCTCCTCCCAAACCCGGAACCCCGTGGTGCATCCCACGACAGACTGTTACCGGAGCTCCCCGGAAAGCAGCTGTTCCTGTGACCCTACGGGCTATTATTTTATTAGGAAATCAATAGATCGGCAAAGCAGCTTAGCCGATTTGGGGTGCGTTGGGTTTTCTGACAAGAGATGTCTCTGGTTTCTACAACGGGGGAGAAACGCTCCTGCACAAACAATACATTCATTCGACTGCTGCTTGAAGGTGGTGCTAAGGACCTGGGGCAGCTTGTTGGTTCAGACTCCCATCTGTGCACCCTCGGCACTTGAATCCCTGATGTGCTGCATTCCAGAAGGTCTCCCTCTTGCCCGCGACCCCCGCCTTGCTTCTGCGTTTTTGGGGCTTTGCAGGGCTGTTTTCCCCCAGGCACAGGGCGGGGGCTCAGCTCCCAGATGCTGGCTTAGGGAAGGTGTCAGGACGGCCCTCTCTGCTCCGTCCACAGTGGAGGACGGGCAAGCTGCGAAAACACCAGACATCTGGACGCTTCAACTTTTAGCCCCCAAAGCCCTGCCTACACTTGTCATAACTCAGCCAGCCCCCCTCAGCTCCCGGCCGTCGGCCCCTAAGTTGGAAGGGGACGGGGGTGGGGCGGGGGGGTGGCTGAAACACGCCGAGCTGCCGCGTTAACGGCGAGCGAATCGGAAACATCTGGAGTAATATTTCGGTGAAACATTCCTGAGTTAGACTGAGAGGGGTCTTGGGAAGAGACCATGGCAGACAGCAGGAAAACGGTCTTGAGACGTGGCGTTGAGCGCAGGGCCGGCCCCAGCGGCCGCGTGTCGGAAAGAGAAGCCTTGCTTGGAAGTTTCTAGGCGTTGCACCTGTCTGCCTTGTCGGTTTCCCTCCGGCGTTTCCGGCATCAGCCCCGTGTGGGCGCCCCAGGCGCCCTCATATGTACATGGCGTCCCTGCAGCCTGTGCCAATGTCCTGCGGTCTGTCCTCCGCGTGGGGTGCCCCCTGTTGCTCCCCAGTTCTACCGCGGATATTGACGTCCCCTCACGAGTCTCTGCTCACGTCGGGGCTTTGATCCTGAGGCTACAACGTGCTCCCAAACCAGGAGATGCTGGGCATGGACAGACAGGCCGAGGGGCAGCCGTGAGTTTGGGGGGCTGGCTACGGGCTGGCAGGTGCTGAGGAGGGGAGACACGGGCACGGGGGGCGGGCAGGTGCGGGCACGAGGGCGTGTGGCCAGGCGGCCGGCTGGAGGGCTGGGGTTCCTGCCCTAGGTCTGTGCTGGACCCCCTGCCCCGACCCCCACACACCCGGCCGGGGACCATCCAGGCAGTTGAGGACAAGGGAGCCCCTCGTGCCCCGAATCGCCCCCAAGACCTCCCCCTGGCTCTCGGGCCACCCTCGCAGCCCAGAGGGACCCACACACTCTCTTTTATCCGCCAGCCTCCCCGCTTCACGGCAGAGCCGGGATCCCGCGGGCGACCTCCCCGCCGGCTCCGAGCTGGCCTCCCCTCCCTCCGCCTCCAGGAACCTGTGCCAAACACCCTTCAGTCTGTGGCAGTGCCGTGCGGTTTATTATTTTAATTGGTGCCGGGCCCCTGCAGGTTTACAACTCCCATGTTTACACTAATGGTGCTTTTAATAAGACGCCTAAGACCTAACAGGAACCCAGGGCTCTATAAATGTTTTAATTCACACAAACCCACCCACGGACTTCCATTTACACCCACTGTGGTCAGGACATAAAGTCCACGGCCGTCTGAGGTGCATTTTCTGCCCCCCCTTCGCCCTGCCTCTCCGAGAACCTCCCCCTCCCCCCCTGCTCCACGGCCAGCCCAAGTGTTCGGGGTTTTCAGGTGGCACTCCGGGCAGGCCGGGGGTGAACGTGCACCAGTCCCGACCCCCACCACGGACGGGGGGCCTCGGAAAAGCCGCCTGCACCGCCCGGACTCCACGCCTGGCCAGGACGCCCGAGCGGAAGGCGGGGTGCATGTGGGACAGGACGTCCCGCGGGAAGGAGGGAGGCTGTTCGGACGGGAGCCCAGGCACAGCCGGCACTCGGAGCGGCTGCAGGGGGGACAGTGACGAGGAGCCCAGGACAGGACAGGCCGCGGGCACGACGTCCGAGGTCCTGAGTGTGGCCAGGCTTCCACACTGCGACTCGGGGGCTGTCTGCTGCGGTCACAGGAGCTTGTCACCGTCACCGGCCAGGACGCACCAGGCAGAGGTGACGAGACAGACACTGTTTGCACGACCAGCATTTCTGCAGCCCATCCGATCCCGCCCTCTTGGGCCAAAGGGACATTTGTCCACACGACTCTACACATTTGCTGCAACATCATGGATGTGTTTGCTGCAGCTGCTACGACAAATACTCCAGACTGGGGGGGCTCAGATATGGATTGTTAAAAATTTTTTAATGTTCATTTATTTAAGAGAGAGAGAGAGGGAGAGAGTGTGAGCAAGGGAGGGGCAGAGAGACAGGGAGACACAGAATCTGAAGCAGGATCCGGGCTCTGAGCTCTCAGCACAGAGCCCAACGCGGGGCTCAAAACCTAAGTCAGAGGCTTAAGTGAGTGAGCCACCCAGGTGCCCCAACATGGACTTTTCATGGTACTGTAGTCTAGCAGTCTGAGATCCCTGCAGGGCTGAGGCTGGGGGTCTGAGATCCCTGCAGGGCTGACGCTGGGGGTCTGACCCATGCAGGGCTGAGGCTGGGAGGCTGAGATCCAGGCAGGGATGTGACTGGAGGTCTGAGATTCAGGCAGGGCCGATACTGGGGATCTGAGATCCAGGCAGGGCTGAGGCTTGGAGGCTGAGACCCAGGCAGGGCCGAGGCTGGGGGTCTGAGATCCCAGGGAGGGCTGAGGCTGGGAGTGTGACGTCCAGGCAGGGCCTAGGCTGGGTGTCTGAGATACAGGCAGGGTCAAGGCAGGGAGTGTGAGGTCCAGGGATGCCTGAGGCTGGAAGTTTGACATTCAGGCAGGGCCGAGGCTGGGATTCTGAGAATCAGGCATGGCTGAGGCTGGGGGTCTGACATCCAGGCAGGGCCGAGGCTGGGACTCTGAGGTCCAGGCAGGGCTGAGGCTGGGGGTCTGAGATCCAGGCAGGGCTGAGGCTGGGACTCTGAGGTCCAGGCAGGGCTGAGGCTGGGGGTCTGAGATCCAGGCAGGGCTGAGGCTGGGAGTCTGAGATCCAGGCAGGGCTGAGGCTGAGGGTCTGCGATCCAGGCAGGAGTGAGGCTGGGATTCTGAGGTCCAGGAGGGGCTGAGGCTGGGGGTCTGAGGTCCAGGCAGGGCTGAGGCTGGGTGTCTGAGATCCAGGCAAGGCTGAGGCTGGGACTCTGAGGTCCAGGCAGGGCTGAGGCTGGGGGTCTGAGATCCAGGCAGGGCCGAGGCTGGGGGTCTGAGATCCAGGCAGAGCTGAGGCCAAGAGTCTGAGGTCCAGGCAGGGCCGAGGCTGGGGGTCTGAGGTCCAGGCAGGGCCGAGGCGGGTTCCTCCTGAGGCCTCTCTCCTTGGAGCGTAGACTCCGTGTTTTCCCCGTGTCCTCACGTGGTCGTCCCTCCGTGCGTGTCTGTGTCCTCAACCCCCCTCTCTGCAAAGACCCCGGTTCTGTGGGATCCGGACCCACCCAGTTAGCTGGATTTACTTTAATCCCCTCTTAAAGACCCCACCTCCAAATCCAGCCTCATCCTGACGTCCGGCGGGCCAAACCTTCCCCGCGTGCGTTTTCGGGAAGGGACACGCGTGAGCCCACATCAGTCACCGGGACCCGGAATCCCTCTCGTGTTTAGGGGAACCTTTCAGTGAAAAGCAGGGCGTATCTCCATGATGCTCAGTGATGGGATTTTGGATCAACTGAGGAACAGAGGAGGAGAAACATGCCGCACGGGAAAACGACAGCCTGAGGGAACGTCGTCGGGGCCGGTGACCTTGCCGCCATGTGGGCGGGATGAGAGCCTGGCTGTGAAAGGCCCTGATGCACAGAGCTCTCCGTGCTGGCCGTCCTGAGTCTCCTGCAGTTGGGACCCACGGCCCGTGGCTCCCCGGCCGGGATCCCTGGGAGCCCCACGGCGGTCGGGCACCTTCAGACGTCACAATCTCGGCTGACCTGCTGTGGCCACCGCTGCCCAGGGCAGACAGCTCGAGTGGGGTCCAGAAGCATCGTCCCCCCCCAAAAAAAAAAACCAGTCCTCCGAGGGCCCTGCTCCTGCCCGTTCGGCCACAGGACGTCTGCAAACCTTCGCAGGAGCCAGAGCGCCGCGGGAGATATATCGCTGCCTTTACGACGCGGCCGCCCGGGACCCGTAAATCACATTTCTGTCCTCTTCAGCCTGTCCCTCTGCCCCCAAACAGCCGTTTGGTACATTTCCCCGTCCCTCGCCCGCCTCGTGAGGATGTCACCCCCCGACCAGGAAGTGCAGCCACCAAGCGTTTTGAAAATCCCCACGTAAATTTTACGAGCGGGAATCACGGGACGGCGTAAATTCTGTGACGACAACCGACAGACGTTGGGGGCAAACCCTCCCCCCTCCCCCAACTTGAAATAATTAATACGCGTTTCTTCCTTTCGGCCCGTCAGCATCGCCGCTCTCGGGGTGATTAGCGAGCCCCGCGTAATGGACTTACCATGCGTGGCTGGTCACCACTCCCCTGCCCCCTCCCGGCCCAGCCGAACACGTAGGAAATTAACAAAGTCTGTGACCCAACAACGAACAATTCATAAATTCATTAGATTAAAAAAAAGAGAGGGAGAGACGGGGGGGGGGGGGCAACAACATAGCAATTCGTTTAATAGGTTTTATTGCAATGCCTAATTTACATTTCTGCCTTCCCTGGCAAAGATATTACTTCATTAAGAATTTTTTTTCAAATTAGAGAAATTTTAATGACTTGTATTATTTATTGCTTCCATATGTAAGTAGTTATCTTTCTTACAAATGGAAATGAGACCCCAAAATTACCACAAATGGGGCCAGGCCACGGTGCACACATGTTTGCTTTCGGAGAGGGTATGCCTGCCTCCTCGAATTACCGTTAACCGGCCCGTGCACTGAGCAGGCTCCAAGAGGCGGGCTTTGAAAATCACTCTCGTTAAATTTATTTGGAACCAAGGAGACGTCTCCACCAGAGTTTCGCAAATGAGCTCTGATAATATTAAACACCTGGTAAGCCACGGCCCCCGGGGGACCCCGCACCGCTGTGTTTGACCTCTGGCCCCTCGGCCCTATGAGTCCCCGGGCCACGTTCAGACAAGAAGGCGATTCTGAAGGAAAACACCTGTTGGCCAACGTGACCTCGGAGCCAGAGCGGGAGGGAGGCAGGCAGCTGGGCCCAGCTCGCCCGAGGCCCGGGACACAGGTGTTTCCTCCGCAGGGTCTTGGGTGGTGGGAGGTCACCCGAAAAGGAGAGGGGCCCCGGGGCAGCGTCCCCGGTGGGTGACGGGGGCCCGGCATCCCAGAGCGCACTGGGGCACACGGCAAACCCAGCCGAGAGGGACCGAAGGACGTCCGTCCCAGCCCTCCCGGGAACGGAAGGGAGACCAGCGGCCAGGCCAGGGCACTGTGTCAGCAGAGTCGGGAGAGGTCACCCCAGAGACGCGTGCGGAAAACCCACGGACGTGAGCTTAGGTAGACGGGATCTGGCACACGGGGCCTCCGGCCTCCTGGTCGACCACAGGACAGGACAGTGGCAACGGGTATTCGATTGTAGAGTGCAGGTCCCCAGACGGGGGACGCGGGCTGCACGGGGTCGGACCCCGGGGCGCCAGGCTCCCATGGTGTGGGCCCCCTTGTGCGGGTTCCCCCAGATGGCTCCCTCCAGGACATGGGGGGGGGGGTGTCTGCACAGTTGCTGAAACGCCCGTGTCTGAGACGTGAGGCCCCCGCTCCCTCCCAGGACCTGCTTCCGGTAATTTCCCCCCCCCCCCCGGGTTCTCGAGGTCCCTTTGGGGCGGGGGACGGGGCCAGGCTCCGCCCGCTCACCTGACGGCTGTCACCGCAGCCGGTGGGGACCGTCCCGTGGCCCCCCGCACCAGCCCTCCGTTTCCAGCATCCTCCGGGCCTCTGGGGTGCTCAGACCGAAAACAGCCAATTTTGGACCATTTATTATGCGCACAAACCTGGAGAGAGGGCGGGGGCGGCTGGCCGAGTCTGTGCCCTGCGAATTCAGGCAACTTGTCAGAACTCATTTCGGCCTGACGACGGGCATCGCTCGGGCCCCCCCTCCTCGGTGTCCCCCCCCACCATGTCCCAGGCGAGAAAGGTCACCACCGTGCACGCCGGGCTGAGAGTCTCATTAATGTGCCCGGATTCTTGGGAAAAAATCGGGAGAGTGGGGAAAGTGGGAGGCAGAGAGAGACACAGAGGGAGGCAGAGACACGGAGAGGCTCAGGGGGACTCCTGGCTGGTCCACGACACCAGAAATCTCCCTCCGTGGCCCGCCGGGCGTTCGGCTCTCACGGAGAGCGACATCTGAAACCCATCACTGGGGCCCCGAGGGGGTCCTGTTCCGTGTTTTTTTTTTTTTGTTCCAAGTCGTATCCAAACTCGGGGATGATAATGAGGCATTCACCCCGCCGTGGCGGGTGGGTTGACTCAACTCGCAGGTCTTTGCAAGGCGAGGGCTCTGTGGCCAGGCGGTCGGAGGGAGGCCCCCGACTCTCCCGTCCCGCACCCGTGCACGCCCGAAACCCAATTGCCGAGCCCTCGCTGCAACGAGACAGAAGTCATCAGTTCACATCAGGCTCCTGCTATGATTCCTGCCACAGCCCATCACCGTGGCCTCTGCTTGACGAGCCCACGTCACTTCCACTCAGCAGTGAGAATGTCAGCTTGTCAAGGGTTTTTAAGGCTGGGACTTGGAGACACGGCACGGCAATTTCTCTCCGAGCCACAGGATGGAATCCACCGCCCCCCCCCCCACCCCGCGTCCACCCCAAAAGGTCCTCACTCCACAGACACACTTAATGCGATGGCACACTTTTTTGCCAGTGGACCAACGGAGACGAAAATTTTCTCTCTCTTTTTTTTGCTTTTTCTAAGGTGATGTCTCTGCCTCCCCCCCCCCCCACCGTGCCCCTCCCCCCCCCTCCGGGTACCACGAAAGGACAATAGCACCGAGGCCTCTTAGATCATCTCCAGGCTTGTCTGTGGGCAACCTAACAATTAGAGACAAGCTCAGGTGATGAGTGTTCACGGTTTCATGACCTTCCTCGTGACGCCTACTCAGGGACAGGCTGCCTGGAATCCAACTGAGGCAGGCGGCCAAATCCAAAAGAACGCAGCGTCCGGGGGTGCCTGGGGGGCCCCGTCGGTTCAGGGTCCGACTTCGGCTCAGGTCATGATCTCACGGTTCATGGGTTCGAGCCCCGCGTCGGGCTCTGTGCTGACAGCTCGGAGCCTGGAACCTGCCTCCGATTCTGGGTCTCCCTCTCTCTCTCTGCCCCTCCCCTGCTTGCTCTGTGTCTCTCTCTCTGTCTCTGTGTCAGAACCAAATTTAATAGCATTAAAACCAGTTTAAAAGAAAGGAACCAGGGGCGCCTGGGTGGCGCAGTCGGTTAAGCGTCCGACTTCAGCCAGGTCACGATCTCGCGGTCCGTGAGTACGAGCCCCGCGTCAGGCTCTGGGCTGATGGCTCGGAGCCTGGAGCCTGTTTCCCATTCTGTGTCTCCCTCTCTCTCTGCCCCTCCCCCGTTCATGCTCTGTCTCTCTCTGTCCCAAAAAATAAATTAAAAAAAAACATTGAAAAAAAAAAATTTAAAAAAAAAAAAAAAAAAAAAAAAGAAAGGAACCAGCCTTCTGCAGGGGGAGGGGCAGGGCGGGGGTGCAGCAAACCCAGGAGTGTGCAGGGTTGTTCAAAGCCCACACAGCCTGCTGCACGTGGACCCCAGGCTAGAGCCCCTGGAAGGCAGCCCCAGCTTGTGCGGGATCACCCCAGAAACGGACGTATGTTGCCCCTGGGGCTATGGCAGACGTAGAGGGAGGATGGTCAAGGATGGCCAGGCCCCCCCCAGTCCCGCCAAGCGGGGCACCCTACCCGGCTTCCCGTCTCATCGTGCCAGGTCCTACTCACCCGGGCGTGGGCTTTTGCTCCCTGCCGTGGGGACCACGTGTGCATGGACGCGGGTCCTCACGAGGCTGTGCTCTTGTGACCTGCCCAGTGGTCCCCCCCACCCAAAAGGCTTTCCTCCACTGCCTCTGTGCATGGAGGTGGGGAGAGGGGGGCTCTGTCCAGCTCGCCCCCTGCCTCCGAAGCATGGGCGCCGTGAGGCACAGCTTAGAAACGCCCCGCCGGCCGCCCCTCGTCCCCTACAGCCCTCGCTGTAAACTTTTATTCGCCGTTCAGCAAATTGAAAGCTGCGAGCCGGGGGACGGGGAGTTCGTTAACGAGGGGCCGTGAATCGGCTCTTTCTTTGCGAGTCTGCGGCTGTGCGTGCTCCCGTCGGAGGGAAAAAATAAAACGAAATAAAAAAACAAAAACAAAAACAAAAAACCAGGAGGCTCGGGAGTCCCCAGCCCCGTCGCCAGAGACAGGCACAGCCCGAGTCCCCAGGAGCCAGCCGGGAACAGTGCGCCCTCGCCTCCCCAGGCTCCTTCAGACCGAAACACGTCCGGGGCACTGGGGACGGGGGGTTCTCGCGTCCAGAAGCACTGGGCACACACACGGGCGTGCCCGAGCCAGTTCACAAAGGACGCACAAGCTCAGGTTCAGTCCGTGAAACTGCGTGTTTCCAGGGCAGGGGCCGCTCTGCTGAATTCGCCTGGCGCCTCGGACGGGATCCGCAGAGAAATGGCAGAAACGCAACCAAATTCCTGCTGTTGAGAATGTAAGCGATGCCGTTCTGTCCGCCCCCCCCCCCCCCGCACCCCAGATCAGGCCCATGGGACGAACCTGCACTTTGCACAGACTGCTTGTAATTAATTTACTGAGAATGATATGAAAATGTTTAAAGCTTTTGCTTTTCTTTTTTCTTCCCTTCTCTTTCATTTTTTCCTTTCTTCTTTTTTCCTTTTTTCTCTTCTTTTCCTTTTTCCTCTTGTTTTCTTTTCCTTTTTCTTTTCTTTTCCTTTTTTCTTTTCCTTTTTCCTTTTCTTTTCTTCTTGTCTCATCTCTTTTGTTTTTTCTTTTCTCATCCTTTCTCTTTTCTTTTTCCTTTTCTTTTCTCTTCTCTTTCCTTTTCTTCCCTTCCCTTCCCTTCCCTTCCCTTCCCTTCCCTTCCCTTCCCTTCCCTTCGCTTGTATCTAATGCAGAAATGCAGGCTTGCAGAGATCTTCTGTGAAATTGTACCCAACTCCTCTTCGGGGAAACGGTTCCCCGATCAACAAACACATTCTGAAAAGTATTGTCTCGACCTAGGACTGTGTCCGGTGCCCTCCACATATGGGTCTGCTCCAGCCACTGGGTGGAAACTCATCCCCGAATGGAAAAGAGCCGGCTGTACAACCCGTCATAAAAATGAGGGTTCCTGCTAAAACCCACTGGCAGATTTCAAGCAGTGGTACCAGAACCACAAGCTGCATTCTTGAAGCGGGGCTCAGGGGTAACAAAGTCCGCAGAAGACAGAAGATGGGGGTGGGTACATCACTTAGGGCTTCCTGGGCACCAGCCTGAGCGGGCTGAAGCAAATCAGGAAGCGTCGGCTCATGGAGTACAACTTCCGTGGTAACTGGTTTCAGGACTGGCTTGATCAAGGCACTTCACAAGGCCGCAGAGGCCTGCTTTCTGCCGCTATGCACATTCATATTCCAGTTTTTCTTTAAACACCTTTTTTTTTTCTTGCAAAAATCCTGGGGATGTTGGAAGGGTCAAAGTCTGGAAACACAGAACATCCTGGGGTCTTCCCGCCTGAAAAATGACCAGCTGACGTCTGCACGGATTGTGGCCTCGGAAAAAGGCCAGGCGGGAGGACGCTTTTGGATTTTGCTTCTGAGATCCTCCTCCCCTCACGCCGTGCTCCCCAGAGCGGTTCGCGCATGAGAACGGGCATCACTGACGGCAACTCCGTCCCTCTCTGATTTCCACTTAAGTAGAAGAGACGCCTTCCCGTCAACACGGCCTGTACGTTTGTGCACCCGAGGCCCCAGCGGACCAGCAGCTCTTCAGGACACGAGCCTTCCTCTAACGTCACCGACCCCAGCCCCTCACGTCCACTGCTAGCCCCTGCGTCCACGAACTGGTCCCTGTGTGTGTGCACTTAGCTGCTGTGCGTGTTTCGTGGAAACGGGTCATGGGATCACTGGGACGTGCCCTGTGCACTCTGACTCCTCTCTCGGGGCATCGTTCCACACGGACGAGTGCTTCCTTTTTTACGGCTGAGTCTTTTTGGTTTAATTTTTTACATGTTTATTTATTTTTTGAGAGAGAGACAGAGCGTGTAGTGGGGAGGGGCAGAGAGAGAGGGAGACAAAGAATCTGAAGCAGGATTCAGGCTCCAAGCTGTCAGCACAGAGCCTGATGCAGGGGTTGAAGTCACAAACCGTGAGATCGTGACTGGAACCGAAGTCGGACGCTTAACCGACTGAGCCCCCCAGGTGCCCCATAATTTTTTTTATTATTAAAAAAAATTTTTTAAGTGTGGAACCTGACACAGGGCTCGAACTCGTGGCCTGAGCTGAGATCAAGGGTCGGGCACTTAACCCACTGAGCCACCCAGGTGCCCCCAGGGCTCAGTGCTGTTCCATCGTGTGCACGGACCCCCGTCACGTCCCTCCGTGCGTCCATCCGTGGACACGTGGCCTATTTCCCCGTGCGGTCTGTTGTGAATCATGGCGCCTGGAACACACGTGTGCAGGTTTTCGTGGGAACGCCTGTCTTGCAAAGAACCTTCGCGCACCATGCCCGCGGGCATCCGCCGCGGGGTCTGCGTACGTCTGCCTCCCTGCGTCCCCCCGGCCCCCCAGCCGCCCAGCTGGGCCGAGAGGCATCCGTGTGGGGGGAAGGGTTACCTCCTTCTGGAACCGCACGGCCCCCCCCCCCTCCCCACCACCTTGCGTTAAGGCACCTGCAGGACTTGTCCTGCAGGAAACGGCTGCCTGCTGTTCACACGCACTCTGCCCCTTCCCTCCCCTCCCCTGCCCCGCCCCACTCTCTCCGCCCATGTGCAGCCATGCACCTATCACTGTCTCAACACCAGCTCTCCCCTGTCCCCACCTCCGCCCACGTGCAGCAAAGTCCTCAGGGACACGAGTGGAGAAAGCGGTCGGGGACACTGTGGAGGACAGGGACGCAAAGAGGCACCGTGACAGCCGCCTGGGGGCAGCGTGCGAGATTTACAGGCCGACAGGCCGCGGCCTCGGAGGACCCATAAAGGAAGGTAACACCACCTCAGCTCTGACTCGGCCCCTTACCCCCCAGCTCCCGGAACGTTCCAGGGCTGCCTGGACCCGGACGACCCACACAGACGGGCAGGGACACACACACCTGCCCGGCGGCCTCTATGCCGCGTGACTCAGACACCTGCATTCACGTCATGGCCCTGAGATCACGCTCCGTGGGCGACGGGTGGGGGTTCACGGGCTCCCCTTCCAGCAGAGATGGGAGGAGACAAGGGTCGGCCTGGGGAAGGAGCCCGGCTGCATGGTCGGGCACGTCGGGGCCCATGAGGTCCCCTCGAGGGAGGCTCAGGTCCTGCCCCTCCTGGATCTTTGACCTGCAGCCTCCAGAACAGTGAGATGACTAATTTCCGTTGTTCAAAGCCTCTGCATTTGTGGTCATTTCTTACGACCCCCTCCCCCCGCCCCCAGGAAATTTTTCAGCTTGAGGGCATTTTTAAAGGCCCGTCTCCTCTGATCAGACCAGTTGGTTCCGATACCTTCCTGCCAAGATAAGAGCAGAGCCCCACTGCTCTTGACCAGAGGTCCGATGCCCCCAAATTGGCAGGTGAGGCTTGCGGGGCATCGAGAAGAAGCTTCACGACCATTAAAAAAAAAAAAAAGTACAGATTGTTTAATATCTGCGAACATCAATTATATCTCGTTAGTGATATGTGCCGTGACACAATGGGGTGATATTATCACGTTACAAAGTATCTGCTTCAATCAAGGGAAGCAATTCCAGGAAACCAGAGTAGGTCAGACTTTGAAAAAGAAAAATCTTGGGGAAAAAAAAAGAGGTCAGGCA
>NC_080800.1:730000-760000 GCF_028018385.1 Neofelis nebulosa | reverse complement strand
GTAGATACATACATACATATATACATACATAGATACATAGATAGATGTACAGACAGAATGGATGGATGGATGGATGGAAAGATGGATCGATAGATAGATACACAGACACACTCAGACACACTCATACATGTATGTTCAGCCAGTCACACACACTCATATCCTTGTGTGTTCATGCCTAGAAGTGCTCGCACACTCACACTTATGTGTTCACGCACAGACACACACACATGCGTATATACGCGTGTGCCTACAACAGACACGCTCAGACATAATCCACGAGTGCCGACACGCTGATGTCCATACACACTCACATCCATGTGCTTTCACACACACATGTGCACACGCACTGACACACATGTGCATCCACACATAGACACATCCACACCCGCCCAAGACACTCGCACGTGCACGCTCACAGACACACTCCCATACTTCCGTATTCACACGTAAACACGCACGTGCTCACAGGCACACACATGCACGAGCACACACTCAGGCACACACTCCTTCACACGCACACACTCGCACTGACACGCACACCCATCCACCCACACGCACACAGCACACCCAGCCCCTCACCTACAGGACACAAACAACCACAGCAGGTTCTGAGTAACATTGTCTCCCTTCCTTTCCTAAAACCGAAGCAAACCCGGTAAATTGCTCTCCTCCTGGAATTCATATTCTGATTCGCTTTTCACCAACACTCTTCTCACTTAGAAGCCGCAGCTGTAAATGCTCCGCGACCCGGGGGGGGGGGGGGGCGGGGGGACAGGCGAAGGAAGGGACACCTGCTATGTCAACTGAATTCTGAATGTTTCCGGGCTATTTGTAACTCATGAAGCCCAACCTGCACCAGAGCCGAGAGCCGGCATTGTTCACGGAGCCAGAGTGAAAACAAAGTGTCCCAAAGTCTGAGGCAGCGCCGGCATTTACAGCGCCTGCTACAGTTAATGGAGGTCACGCCCCAAGGAATTGTTTCGGATTGTTTCGAATGGGACTCCTTCCCGTATCCAGTCTGTGAACGCAAGACCCAAGCAGCAGCCGCCCCGAAGGATTGGGGAAAGAGGACACGTTGCACGCCAACACGGGATTTTCCTGTTTTGTTGTTTCTTGCAGACGACGTAGGAAAAATGCCGTCTCCGGGATCTTTTTTGTTACGGGGCTCTCCTCTCCCACGTCTTCCGAGAATGATAAAAATGTCCTTCTCCTAAATCGTGCCTGCTTTTTATTTTGAACACGAGCACTGCCGTTTTGCATGGAAAACGGATGTTCAGCGGCTGCTTGATTGACCCGTGGCGGGGGCGTTGGGGGCGGGGATCAGTAAGGCAACAAGGAAAGGTTTAATTCAAATTGTTGATCTATCCCGAACGGGCACTCAGTGCACAGGGGAATAATGTGAGGGGCGATGGGTCCCCACAGGCCAGGCCCCTGTCACCCGAGCGGAGGACAGGATCCGAGCACCGTGGCACAAATATTTCCTGTGCTTCATTTTGAAAATTTTTTAATGTTTTATGTATTTTTGAGACAGAGAGAGACAGAGCATGAGCAGGGGAGGAGCAGAGAGAGAGGGAGACACAGAATCGGAAGCAGGCTCCAGGCTCTGAGCCATCAGCCCAGAGCCCGACGCGGGGCTCGAACTCACCAACCGCGGGATCGTGATCTCAGCCGAAGTTGGACGCTCAACCCACGGAGCCCCCCGGGTGCCCCAAATACGGCTTCATTTTGACTCTACATAGTTTTGAGGCACGAAGGGGGAAAAAGAAAACCGCGCACATTTCTACACAAAATATATTTTCAGCTGATGTTATGGAGGAAACAGCTACATGAGCTCAACCAGGCCACCAGAGCCTGACTGGGGCTGGTTTTCGCTCAGAAGGGCGTCTCTGAAAAGCGGACGCTGCCTTTCAACTCGTTAGAAAAAGTCAATCTGAAAAAAGACACAGGAGAAAGAGAGAAAGAGACAGTTTGTGCAAAAGGCATTGCGTGGCATCGAAAGGGACGTCGGTGGGACATGAATAAAGGAGACTATGGATGTCCCTGCTCAAGCAGACAGACAGGGACAGAACGTTTTGTTCTATTGAAGCCCTCGACTGATTAGACGAGGCCCACCCACTTTGGTCCGTGTGATGTTTACTTAGTTTCCATACTGTTCTTAGTGATCCTTAGGTATTCATCATCCCCGAAGGAACCAGAAAGCCACATCCGTTTTCCCATGATGACCTTGGATCCATTTTTCACAATAAAGTTTTTTTTTTCTCCAACATATGCCTTGAATCCCTACAAAACCGAAGGGACGGCAGTCACACCCTCCCCCTTTTCCCCACCAGTCTCTGGATCCCCTATACATTCACTTAGAGGAAAGAACGTATTGTCCCGAAGCAACACACATTTTAAACATCTGGGAATCTCTTCGACTTTTAACCATGTCTGCCACCCGGCCCCACGGAGAACTGAACGTGGTGTTCAGCTGTTTTTTTTTTATTTTTTACTTGTATTAAATGAAGTAATTTTTAAGTCCTCTCTGCACCCAAGATGGGGCTCAAAGTCACAACGCAGAGGTCAAGATTTGCACGCTCGACCGACTGAGCCCTCCAGGTGCCCCCATTCTGCTTTTTAATTAACTAATTAACTAATTTTTACTTTAAACTTAAAATTTTTTTTAATCTTTATTTATTTTTGAGAGAGACAGAGTGTGACGGGGGAGGGGCAGAGAGAGAGAGGGAGACACAGAATCGGAAGCAGCCTCCAGGCTCCGAGCTGTCAGCACAGAGCCCGACGCGGGGCTTGAACCCATGAACCGGGAGATCGTGACCTGAGCTGAAGTCGGATGCTCAACCGACTGAGCCCCCCAGGCGCCCCGATTCTAACCCTCTGAATGCCACCAGCCCGGTGCCTGGAATCAGCATGATCTTGTTTCAACTATATCAGGACGTGGATGAGTTAGTTGAATACCCCTCCCCTCCCTACAAACGCAATTCCCCAAACGCAAATGAACACATCGCCGACTTCAAATGTTATAAACACTGCTCCGTATGCGATCGCTCCTTAAAAAGAAGAAAACCATAAAACGGGATTACTGAGAAGGAGAGACTTGCAGAAAACACATATGCACTGACCGCGTCTCCCGAGGCACCTGCTCCCTGCAGCTCGTGCGTGCAGGGCTCCCCCGCGGAGGCACCTGGTCGACTCCCATCCCGACCGAAATGCCTGAGCGGCAGGACAGCCGTGGTGCCCTCAACTTTCCCGAGGTCGTAGACGACATCCCCACACAGTTGAACCCAACCCCTGTTTTCCAGACCCCGTGTCTCCCCCATCCTGAGTCGTGGGTGGGGAGAACCCGCCTCCCCTCCTCTGTCCACGTGCTGAACCTTCCCCCTGGGGCCAAAAAGCGTCAGAGGCAAAACGGGAGGCGGGAGTCTGGAAGGGAGCAGAAGGCAAGAGACATCCATTAGACCCACCCACAGGTCGCGTGCGCCCGACTGTTATTTGTATCCCTTGTGGCTGACAGCTCCCGGCTTACGTCCTCGGTCAAATGATTAGCGCCCTTGAAACAGAGGAATTAAACGGCGGCTTAAAGCCAATCTACTTGCCCCATCGAATAGGGCCATTGCTGAAATGAGTTATTAAATAACGAGCCATCAATTTGAAATGTGCACCTGAACCCTGTCAAATAGATTCATTTCGTGACGTGAACCGAGGAACGGAGACGGGAGCGAGGTGTGTGTGTGTGTGTGTGTGTGTGTGTGTGCAAATTCCATTCGGGCCTGACAGGGCCCCGTGCAACCCTCTCATCAGGATCCTAGAAAAACACAGGAAACTGAGAATCATTATACGGCCACTGTGTGAACCCTCCAGCACGGGGCCTGATCGTTAACGATTTCGTGCCAGCTTGGGGACAACTGGAAACAGGTCTGCAGGTGTCTCATAGGAACCCGGTCTTGTGCTGTCGTGTCGTTAACGATTCCATGAAGATACCGAAGCTGCCGGGATCACGAACTCCGTGAAAGGCGACACGAAAATACAGCGCGGCTGGCGGAGAAACGTGACCACCGGCAGGGCCCTGGGACTCAGGACGGACAGGGGCGGGAACCGGTCAGCAGCCCCCGAGGCTGTCCGGGGAGGGGTGACCGTCCCCTTGGGGGCGCAGGGTGACTTGGGGAACCGGGAGCAGGCCTCACCAGCTCTGACAGCTTTGCTGTCTCTAAGGGCGGCCACGTCACCGGCCCGGCCAAGCCCAGCACCACATTTGCAAGTGAAGGTCTCCGGGTTTCAAGGCTCCCCGAAGAAAGGAAACACACCACCAAGGAGGGAGGGTTCCTTCAGAGACGTGGGGGAGTCCCATGACGTGGACCGTCCTGTGCTGGGGACGTCTCTTCCTTTCCAACAGCCCGTTCAGGCAAGGCCGCCCACCATCGCAGGCGCATCTCTTGGGAGAAGCCGTGCAGAGAACGTAGGTCCAGCCGATGCAGGAATCTCTCAGCTGGAAAAGCCCACGACTGCTGCTATCTTCCTCTAGGGCCTGCAGCTCAATGCCAAGCTCCCGAATGGTCACTGTGGGCCGAGAAAGGCTCGCCACAAGTGGTGACTGTTTTGCGGGTGCCTGAGACGTTTCCCTGGGTGCATCGTCCACGAGTCTTGCGAACTCCCAAATATTGCCCTACGGATAGGACTTCCGGATGGATACAACGCAGTACGTTCCCTGCTTACAAGCCGTGATGGTGCACGATTCACTGCTCTGCGAGCTGGTATGTGTTTTATTAAAACCAAACACAAACACCAGGGTCCACGTTGCACCCCAATCACCGTGCATGACATCGCCGTCATTGGTGTTAATTTTCCTCTCATAGTCACCCAAGCTGGATATGGCTCAGGGATGCTTCCTTTCCCTCAGGGCCTCTGTGCATGATCCACGGGGCCCCAAGTCTGTCTTTACATCAGTTGTTTTGTCCGCAGGCTAGACGTCCATATGAGGATGCTTGTCTCCTCCCCAGGGTTGCTGAGCTGTTTGTGAGGAAGGGGAAGATATTTTCTTCATCTCCCTGTGAGATGAGTGGATGAGTGGATGGATGGGTGGGTGGATGCATTAGTGGATGGGTGGATAGAAGGACAGACGGATGAATGAATGATGGAAGGATGGATGGAATGATGGATGATGGATGCATACATTGTAGATTAGTGGATGGTTGGATGGTTAGATGGGTGGATGAATGGGTGGGTGGATGGATGGATGGACAGGTGGATAAATGGATGGATGCATGGATGGATGCATGGACAGATGGAAGGATGGACAGGTGATGGATGGACGGATGTGTGGATAGATGCATGGATGGGTGGCTGGTTGGATGACTGGGTGAATGGATGGATGATGGATGGATGGATGGATGGATGGATAATGGATGGATGGTTGGATGGAGGGATGGATGGATGGATGGACAGATGGATGGATGGACAGATGGACGGGTGCATGGATGGATGGATGGACAGATGAATGGACAGGTGGATGGATGGACGGATGGCTGGATGAGTGGGTTGATGGATGGATGCATGGGTGGGTGAATGGATGAATCAATGGATGGATGGACAGATGGATGGATGGATGGATGGATGGATGGATGGATGGATGATGGATGGATGGTTGGATGGAGGGATGGATGGATGGACAGATGGATGGATGGACAGATGGATGGGTGCATGGATGGATGGATGGACAGATGAATGGACAGGTGGATGGATGGACGGATGGCTGCATGAGTGGGTTGATGGATGGATGCATGGGTGGGTGAATGGATGAATCGATGGATGGATGCACAGATGGATGGATGGATGGACAGATGGATGAATGGACAGGTGGATGGATGGATGGATGGATGGATGGATGGATGGATGAGTGGGTTAATGGATGGATGTATGGGTGGGTGAATGGATGGATGGATGGATGGATGGACAGATGGATGGATGGATGGATGCCTGGTAGATTAGTGGATGGGTCGATAGGTAGATGGATGGGTGTGTGGATGGATGAACAATGGATGGATAGGCGGATGGTTCCAGAACACCAGGTACTACCGATAGGTCCTTAAGCAGCTTGGGAAATGCAGGAGGAGACAAAGCCCCAGATCAGGGGAGGCTGAAAAACAGAGAGAAGACGGGAAGAGAAATCGTTCCCCTCCCTCAGTTCAGAGGCTCCCAGAGTGGGCCAGTCCCCTTTGCAAAGTAGTTGGCTCTCCTGGAAAAAGCTGGAAAATCTGCATCCAAAATGCTTGAGGTTGTCAAGGAGCAGTCAGTCTCTGGACAGAGCCTGCCACCTGCCCCAGGGAACCCACCTCTAACCATCTACGTTTTCATAAACCTTAAGCCCACTGAAAAAGTTGCTGTTTAACTCATTCCACCAGGTGCAATGGAATTTAGGGTAATTTGCATGCACTGTTGGGTACATCAGCCTGCTTGGAGGAACACCACTCAATCACAGAGGGGAGATCAAATTAACTCTAATTAGATTGTATTCAATTTGATGTTTTTAAATGTTTATTTATTTATTTTGAGAGAGAGAGAGAGAGAGAGAGAGAGAGAGAGCATGAGCAGGGGAGGGGCAAAGACAAAGAGGGAGGGAGAGAATCCCAAGCAGGCTCCACACTCTCAGCACAGAGCCCGACACGGGGCCCGAACTCACAAATTGTGCAATCCTGACCTGAGCCAAAATTAAGACACGGATGCTCAACCAACTGAGCCATCCAGGAACCCCCCCAATATGACTTTTTAAAGCCCTAAAGCTTTTGTGCATTGAAGTTCAAAAGTGAGGCGGAAAAGATACAAACGACAATGGATTTAATTTCTTGCCACCATTTTGGAGGGGTTCATAATCCCCTCCTCATTCATGACGGACGGATACATTGCAATAATTCAGTATGTCCTCCTGGCCTCATCTTCCTGTCTGTCCACTCCGGTAACTCCCTGATACGGAGGTTACCTCTCAGCATGTGCGTCCAACTTCGAGGATATTTCGAGGAACTCCGTGAACACTCATCTTGCAGAAGAAATTTAGCCCCGGAGACAATAGTGTCCCTTCCATTTCTGCTCCTACGAAGGAGCCCCGTGGCAGGGTTTACGTGAGTCACTGGCAACCAGCAGGCGTCTCTGTGAGGCTGGCCGTGGGAAGTGAAGACAATTTTATTCATAACGTAGAATCAAATTTCGCCAAATGTTCAGTTATGGGTTATTCTTTTATTTTTTCTTAAATGTTCTTAAGTTTCTGGAAACTTGCAGAATTATTATATTTTCAAAAGTAGTCTGGGACTTTTAATATATCTAATAACATCAGATCAATAGCGTCCGTGCCACATGGCGTATTACAGAAAGGAGAAGGGCCCGCATCGCGAAGGAATAAGGGAATTTACTCCGCCCCAACAGCTTGTTTCTAATCGGCCAGAGGCTTTCAGGCACAGAAAGTTAACGTGCTGGATTTTCATGCTGGCAAGTTTCTTCGATGTGGTGTAATATATATATATATATATATATATATATATATATATATTTATATATAAATTATATATTATATAATTAATGTATATATTATATCTATAAATTATATATACAAATTGTATAATTATAATTATAATTATAAATTATATAATTATAATTATAATTATATAATTTATATATATATATATATATATATATATATATATAAAGTGTCTTAAAGCAATTATTCTGGGAAGTCTGTAAAAATGTCACGAATGCAAACTTTTCATGCAAAGTTTTTTTTCATAAGCCCGTACTCTGTTTTATGGGAAACATACCTTGTTTTCCGTTCCTTCCCAGCAGATGGTTCTGACTGAGACTATTATATGCAAAGAGGCGTCGTGCTTTCTCGATAAGAACGATGCCGGAACCGCGAGTGAGGTTTTCTGTCCTTTTGCGTGTGAGGATGAAGCCAAGTTTTAATTTTACCACAATGTTTCTCACCCGGAATCACCATGTTTAATTTGTCAGAACAGTGAAGGGGCGCCTGGGGGGTCAGTCGGTTGAGCCTCCGACTTCGGCTCAGGTCACGATCTCGCGGTTCGTGGGTTCGAGCCCCGCGTCGGGCTCTGTGCTGACGGCTCAGAGCCTGGAGCCTGCTTCCCATTCTGTGTCTCCCTCTCTCTCTGCCCCTCCTGTGTTCGTGCTCTGTCTTTTTCTCTCTTTCTTAAAAAAAAAAACATTAAAAATGCACAGCTTAAAAAACAGGACGTTCTGCAGCTGCTACTATGTGGGTGGACCTTGGGGACGTGACAGTCAGGGACGTAAGCCAGACACAGAAGGACAGATCCTGTGTGATGCACATATATGGAGTCCCTAGAGGGGTCACATCTGTAGAGACGGAGAGGAGACAGGAGCCAGAGGCGGGGGACGGGGACGGGAGTCGGTGCTTCATGGGGACAGAGCTTCAGTTTGGGAGATGGAAAGTTCTGGACACGGATGTTGGAGATGGCTGCACAACAGCATTTTATCCCAATTAAACACTGAAAAAAAATTTAAAAATAGGTGGGTAACTCAAAAGTCAAAGAGATTCCCAGGTGTTCAAAATGTTTGTTGCTTCACAGAGAATGTGTTCTTACTTCTAAGTGGCTGTGTAGGGGAATTTTCTCATGTGCACATGTAGTTAGCAGGAGCTGGAAGGAGGGAAGGAAAGGAAGGAGGAAGGAAGGAAGGAAGGAAGGAAGGAAGGAAGGAAGGAAGGATGAGGGAGGGAGGGAGGGAGGGAAGGAGGGAGGGAGGGAGGGAAGAAGGGAGGGAGGAAAGAAGGAAAGGAGGGAGGGAGGAAGGAAGGAAAGAAGGAGGGAAGGTGGGAGGAAGGAGGGAAGGAAGGAGGAAGGGAGGGGGGAGGGAGGGAAGGGAGGAAGGAAGGAAGAAAATAAGGAGGGAAGGAAGGAAGGAAGGAAGGAAAGAAGGAAGGAAGAAAATAAGGAGGGAAGGAAGGAAGAAGAGAAGGAGGGAGGGAGGGAAGGAGGGAAGGGAGGGGGAGGGAGGTAGGAAGGAAGGAAGGACGGAAGGTAGGAGGAAGGGAGGGAGGAGGGGGGAGGGAAGGAAGAAGGAAGGAGGAAAGGAAGGAAGGAAGGAAGGGGAGGGAGGAAGGAAGGAAGGAGGGAAGGAAGGAGGGAGGAAGGAGGGAGGGAGGGAGGGAAGGAGGAAGGAAGGAAAGAAGGAGGGGAGGGAGGAAGGACGGAAGGAAGGAAGGAGGGAAGAAGGAGGGAGGGAGGGAAGGAGGGAGGGACAGAGGGGGAAGGAAGGAGGGAAGGAAGGAAGGAAGGATGGAAGGAAGGAAGGAAGGAAGGAAGGAAGGAGGGAAGGTAGAGGGGAAGGAAGGAAGCAAGGAGGGACAGTGGTAACCAGCATCAGCAGAGACGTATGAAAACTGTCTTCTATTTACAAAATTAATCTCATTGCAGCAGTTAAAATAAATGCCCTGAAGTCTCCTGTACCAACGTGGATAAATCTAGAAGAAAGACGAGTGAAGAAACCTGGTTGTCCAGGGAATTTCTACACCCAGCAGGTCCAGAGGTTATAATGTGTATCATTCGTGCGACTTTTTTGAAAACTCCACACACCTAAGGGCCGCCTGGAGGGCTTGGTTGGAGGATCGTGTGACTCTTGATTTTGAGGTTGTGAGTTCGAGCCCCACGTTGGGTGCAAAGACTACTGAAAACTAAAATCTTTTTTAAAGAAAGGAAACAATTAGTAAACTTTATGTATTTTTTTTTGGAGTGGGTTCAGGTTTACAGAAACATTGTGCAGAACGTAGGGCGTGCCCGTGACCGTCACCCCTGCTCGTCCTCAGTTTCCCTCATTGGGAACATCAGTGTGTTGCATCTCCCACAATCGGGGAGCCCAGACCGGTCCATCACCATTGGGAACCGAGGCCCATGGTTTGTCTTGGGGTCCCTCTCGGTGTTCAGCTGTGGGCTTTGGGTCAACATACAATGCCCCGGTATAGTCATTACAGCATCCCACAGGGTCTCTCCGTTGGCCCTGAAAACCCTCTGTGCGACACCCGCTGCTCCCTCTCCGGCCCCGAACCCCTGGCCAGCACGGGTGGTTTCGCACGTGCCTGGTTTTCCCTTTCCCAGAATGTCCCACAGGTGGACTCCTTTGCACCCTGCCTTCTTTCTTCTTGATGTGAGCTTTTATTTTATTTATTTATTTTTTTAATTTTTTTTTCAACGTTTATTTATTTATTTTTGGGACAGAGAGAGACAGCATGAATGGGGGAGGGACAGAGAGAGAGGGAGACACAGAATCAGAAACAGGCTCCAGGCTCCGAGCCATCAGCCCAGAGCCTGACGCGGGGCTCGAACTCACGGACCGCGAGATCGTGACCTGGCTGAAGTCGGACGCTTAACCGACTGCGCCACCCAGGCGCCCCAGATGTGAGCTTTTAAACACCCAAAACAACACCGCCCGTGGCACGTCGACCCATCCACAGGCGTGAAAAGCAGAAAAACAATGGTGTAGGAGGAAGACAGCAACGTAGGAGCGAGGTCCCAGACGTTTGAAATGATCATGAGTGGTGCTTCCCCATTTGGACGGGGAATATGGCAGCCGCATTGGGACTGAGTGTCTTCTCCCGGAAGCCTCATGGCCTCAGGGAGGTTGCAAGGTGCACGACGGCTTTATGTCCGGTCTCCTCTGTGTACCGACGAGCCTTCAGCCCGGGTCCTGGGGGGCCATGGTAGCTGGGCTGTGGCCGAGGCCTCCAGCTACTGTGGGCCAAAGCCCAGCTATGGCGCTCCTTCTCGGGGCTGGTGACTTCTGAGTCTGAAACCACTCGCCAACGGGCTAGTGTTGGCCAGAGCCTTTCCGAGAATGTGCAGACTCGATTCCCCCAGAGGGCGTGTGCTGTGACTGTGTTCCTACCGTGACGGAGGGCAGAGAGAATCCCCAGGGAGAGAAAACACTCATGGGACCATCCCATGCGTTCCAGAGCTGATAATCCGCGTCCCAGTGGACCCGGGGCTGTTCGGACCCATAGCCGGGGTCGTCCTTGCAAACCCCCGGCGGGCTCCTCCTCGGGGCGAGACGCTCCCGTCCCCGGAAGCATCTTTGAAGAATGAGCTTTGCAACTGTATTTCATAAATTCCTGATTTGCCATCACATCTATCTTTTCGTGCAACCTTGCGGAGGGAAATAGCCCAGCCTGCTCGTGTCAATTGTGCGTGCAATCTCTTATGTTGGGGGGCGAGGGGGGCTGTCTCATAAATGTCTCTCCGCGGGTCTAATATAAACACCGGGGGCATCATTCACCCGCCACCTCGGGGGGTCCACGCCTCCGCGTCCCCGCTTTCAATGCACATTCAGCCGCGCGTGAAACCACACAGACTTCGGAGCCCAGGTCTGAGGCGCAAGTTTGTAGAATGTGCAGTACGTTGGGGTCTAAAGTGTTTTGAGGATCCCCCTTCCCACGTCTTTGTGCCTCCTTCCGACGCGTCTGAGGCACGTGTTGGCATCTCTCTGTCCCGACTCCTTGCTCCCGGGGACAGCGACCACCCCTGAACTCATTCTCCCCGAGCTCCCTGTTTCTCCCCGAAATGTAAGCACCCGGCTTTGAAGGCGCAGGACCCTGTGGTTTCCGCGATGGCACGGACGTCCCCCTTGGGGCCCCACCTCCAGCCCTCGCGGTTCCCGTCCTCGCTGGGCCTGGTTCGGCTTTGCATCTGTGGACAGTGCTGACCAGGGTGTGCCTGGCATCGGGGGCGACAGGACCCCGTGCCCCCAGGAAGCCCCAGGCCCCCCGTGAGCGGCCCTGAAGCCACCACGTGAGGCAAAGTGTGCACTTTCCGGCTCTTGTGGCTCTGGTGACTAGTGCTGTTCTCTTTCCGAGCGTCGAGCTCCTGTTCTTCCGGGAACAGCCGTGAAATTGTTCTGGAAATTATACAGTAGATTCTTACACTTAAAAAAAAAAAAAAAACCAAACGTAGCTTCTTTGCGCAAACGGAGAGTTTATGCGAAGCTTTTGTCTTTTTGCCTCGTCGTTCTTAGAAATTTAATCGTTTTCCTCCGCCTTCAGCCCGAGCAATTTATATATGCTCCTGGGGGAGCATATAGGTTTCATAGATATATGAACCCTGGCCTTTTATTTCTTAGATGTAGCAAACAATGCTCTGGTCAGAAGGAAAGGGATCAAATATTTCTAGAAATTTCTTAGGAGTTGAACGGGGTCACGTCTTTGTTTTCCTGTGCCTTTAACCCAAGCAACTTCCATATCAGTTCTGACTTTTTATTTCGTTGATGTAGTAACAAAAGTATTTTTTTAATAAAGAAAGGGATTAAATATTTTTTCCCCCTAAAGCTTTCTTGGAGGTCAGGGCCTTTATCTATGAGAAAGTAGCCAACAGTTATGGGTAACCCGTGTGAGGCCGCTCACAGCCGTAAAAGAGCCCTTTTGCTAAAGGCTCAGCAAAGTCAGTGCTGGGGGATCGTTGGGGCTGCTTTTGGCTTCTCTCGTTGAAATCAGTGGGTGACAGTCACACCTCATTACTGCTGTATGATCCTCATTTGCAATTAAAGACTTTGTCATGCAAGGAAGGAAGGAAGGAATGAAGGAGGGAGGGAGGAAGGAAATGAGGGAAGGAAGGAAGGAATAAAGGAGGGAGGGAGGGAGGCAGGAAGGAAATGAGGGAAAGAAGGAAGAAAGGAAGGACAGAAGGAGGGAGGGAGGAAGGAAGGAAGGAAATGAGGGAAGGAAGGAAGAAAGGAAGGAAGGAAGGACGGAAGGAAGGAAGGAAGGAAAGAAGGAAGGAAGGAAGGAAGGAAGGAAGGAAGGAAGGAAGGAAAGGAGGAAGGATGGAAGGAAAGGAGGAAGGAAGGAAGGAAGGAAGGAAGGAAGGACGGAAGGAGGTAGGGAAGGAGGGAGGGAGGTGGGAGGAAGGGAGGGACAGAGGTGGGGGGAAGGCAGAGAGGGAGGGAAGGAAGGAGGGAGGAACAGAAGGAAGGAAGGAAGGAAGGAAGGAAGGAAGGAAGGAAGGAAGGAAGGAAAGAAGGAAGGAAGGAGGGAGGAAGGAAGGAAATGAGGGAAAGAAGGAAGGAAGGAAGGACAGAAGGAGGGAGGGAGGAAGGAAGGAAGGAAATGAGGGAAGGAAGGAAGGACGGAAGGAAGGAAAGAAGGAAGGAAGGAAGGAAGGAAGGAAAGAACGAAGGAAGGAATGAAGGAGGGAGGGAGGAAGGAAGGAAGGAAGGAAGGAAGGAAGGAAAGAAGGAAGGAAAGGAGGAAGGATGGAAGGAAGGAAGGAAGGAAGGAAGGAAGGAAGGAAAGAAGGAAGGAAGGAAGGAAGGAAGGAAAGGAGGAAGGAAGGAAGGAAGGAAGGACGGAAGGAGGTAGGGAAGGAGGGAGGGAGGTGGGAGGAAGGGAGGGACAGAGGTGGGGGGAAGGCAGAGAGGGAGGGAAGGAGGGAGGGAGGGACAGAAGGAAGGAAGGAAGGAAGGAAGGAAGGAAGGAAGGAAGGAAGGAAAGGAGGAAGGATGGAAGGAAAGGAGGAAGGAAGGAAGGAAGGAAGGAAGTAGGGAAGGAGGGAGGGAGCTGGGAGGAAGGGAGGGACAGAGGTGGGGGGAAGGCAGGGAGGGAGGGAAGGAGGGAGGGAGGGACAGAAGGAAGGAAGGAAGGAGGCTGGTGTCTCTGTTTTCCAGCGCTTTCCACAATCCCCCTTCTCCCCGACGCAATACTGAACAGGTGTTGAGTCTCCACGTGTCCTTCTGTGACTGTGACGTCACCCCCATGACTCCTCCCTGCTGTCCCTGCAGCCCGACTCTCCTGGGTGGCTCCAGGTGGTCGGAGGTGTAAACGGGGCGGACCCCATGCTCCCCACGGGCGAGGGGCACTTGCCGATCCGTGGCCTCCAGCACCAGCTTCCCCCCCGCCCCCAAACCCTGCGCCGTGAGCCCCGGAGGGAGAGCCCCGGGCGTCCTCTCCTGCCCCACCCCCTTGTGCCTCTGAAGCCAGGGCTCCGTGTTGCTCGCAAATGGCCCCCCTGCTCAGGAACGTCTCCCACATGCCGAGTCTGAAACGAAACCCGTGAGGCTCGCGGTGACCGCAGGGTCCCGAGGACGCTCCAATTGTACCCACCTGTCTCCATGGATGGACGCCTTGCGAGGCAGCACGTGTAGTCATTCGGGCTCACTGGAGGCTGGAAACGGGACACCCACACGTGGCAGAGTGGCTTCCCCGGGGTCCCCGAGTGTCCTCACGTGGCCAGCGATCTCGGCCGACGAGGACCCTCCCTCAGGACCTTCCTTAAGCTGACCTACTTCCGGGAACCCGTACCTCCCAACGCACTCAGTGGCCAAACCCGGCACGGAGGTCTCACGGGTCTGCGGGTCCCCGGGGGGCCAGGTCGGGTCCGGACGCCAGGGTCCAGGGAGCAGGTGGCTCAGGTCTGCGGTCTCTGTCTCTCAGGCCCCCCAGACCATCGGGCACCAGCACGTGTGATGCACTGTGACCTCTGGGGCCGCAGCTCCCGGGGACACGAAGTTCTCACGGTCACGGGGACGCACAAGGGGGTCGGGCCCAGCCACGCAAACGTGCTCAGGCCACTGTTTCCCTCACACCCACTGGGTCCGTGGCCCCGAGCTAACCTCAATACAAACTTCAGAATCCTACCTGTGTCACCATAAGGGGCTGACGGGTGCCCCTGACGACGACATGTGCTTATCTGAACCCCCGGAGCCTGGGAATGGGACCTAACGTGCAAAATGACCTCAAAGAAAGGACTTGAGATGAGCTCATCCTATGTAATCCAGATGGTCCTAAATCCAATACAAGTGTTCTTGAAACACACACAAGAGGAGGGACAGACACAGAGGAGAAGCCACATGAACACAGAGGCAGCGACGGGAGGGACGGGGCCACAAGTCAGGGGCACCTGCAGCCCCAGAGCTGGAGGAGGCAGGAAGGAGCCTCCCCCAGAGCCTCTGGAGGGAGCACAGCCCTGCCTGCATTTAAGGGGCCCTACCCCCCTGGATCTCAGCTGCTCTGCCCCTCCTGGGTCTCACTGATCCTGTCCTGCCTGGATCTCAGCGGCCCTGCCCTGCCTGGATGTCAGCGGCCCTACCCCTCCTGGATCTCAGGGACCCTGCCTTGCCTGGATCTCAGTGGCCCTGCCCCTCCAGGATCGGAGTGGCCCTGTCCCTCCTGGATCTCCGTGGTCCTGCCCCTCCTGGATCTCAGTGGCCTTGCCCTGCCTGGATCTCAGGAGCCCTGACGTGCCTGGAACTCAGCAGCCCTGCCCTGCCTGGATCTCAGTGGCCCTTCCCTGCATGGGTCTCAGTGGCCCTTCCCTGCCTGGGTCTCAGTGGTCCTGCCCTCCTGGATCTCACTGGTCCTGCCTGGATCTCAGTGGCCCTGCCCCTCCTGAATCTCAGTAGCCTTGCCCTGCCTGGATCTCAGTGGCCCTTCCCTGCCTGGGTCTCAGTGGTCCTTCCCTGCCTGGGTCTCAGTGGCCCTGCCCCTCCTGGATCTCAGTGGTCCTGCCCTGCCTGGATCTCTGTGGTCCTGCCCCTTCTGGGTCTCAGTGGCCCTGCCCCTCTTGAATCTCAGTAGCCCTTCCCTGCCTGGATCTCAGTGGCCCTGCCTTGCCTGGATCTCAGTGGCCCTGCCTAGATCTCAGCAGCCCTTCCCTGCCTGGATCTCAGTGGCCCTTCCCTGCCTGGATCTCAGAGTTCCTGCCCCTCCTGGATCTCAGCGGCCCTGACCTGTCTGGATCTCAGTGGCCCTGCCTTGCCTGGATCTCAGTGGCCCTGCCCTGCCTGGGTCTCAGAGGCCCTGTCCCTCCTGGATCTCAGCAGCCCTGCTCTCCCTGGATCTCAGTGGTCTTGCCCTGCCTGGATCTCAGGAACCCTTCCCTGCCTGGATCTCAACAGCCCTGCCCTGCCTGGATCTCAGCGGCCCTTCCCTGCCTGGATCTCAGAGGCCCTGTCCCTCCTGGATCTCAGAGGCCCTGTCCCTCCTGGATCTCAGCAGCCCTGCTCTCCCTGGATCTCAGTGGTCTTGCCCTGCCTGGATCTCAGCGGCCCTTCCCTGCCTGGATCTCAGAGGCCCTGTCCCTCCTGGATCTCAGCAGCCCTGCTCTCCCTGGATCTCAGTGGCCCTGCCCTGCCTGGATCTCAGTGGCCCTGCCCCTCCTGAATCTCAGTAGCCTTGCCCTGCCTGGATCTCAGTGGCCCTTCCCTGCCTGGGTCTCAGTGGTCCTTCCCTGCCTGGGTCTCAGTGGCCCTGCCCCTCCTGGATCTCAGTGGTCCTGCCCTGCCTGGATCTCTGTGGTCCTGCCCCTTCTGGGTCTCAGTGGCCCTGCCCCTCTTGAATCTCAGTAGCCCTGCCCTGCCTGGATCTCAGTGGCCCTGCCTTGCCTGGATCTCAGTGGCCCTGCCTAGATCTCAGCAGCCCTTCCCTGCCTGGATCTCAGTGGCCCTTCCCTGCCTGGATCTCAGAGTTCCTGCCCCTCCTGGATCTCAGCGGCCCTGCCCTGTCTGGATCTCAGTGGCCCTGCCTTGCCTGGATCTCAGTGGCCCTGCCCTGCCTGGATCTCAGAGGCCCTGTCCCTCCTGGATCTCAGCAGCCCTGCTCTCCCTGGATCTCAGTGGTCTTGCCCTGCCTGGATCTCAGGAACCCTTCCCTGCCTGGATCTCAACAGCCCTGCCCTGCCTGGATCTCAGCGGCCCTTCCCTGCCTGGATCTCAGAGGCCCTGTCCCTCCTGGATCTCAGAGGCCCTGTCCCTCCTGGATCTCAGCAGCCCTGCTCTCCCTGGATCTCAGTGGTCTTGCCCTGCCTGGATCTCAGCGGCCCTTCCCTGCCTGGATCTCAGAGGCCCTGTCCCTCCTGGATCTCAGCAGCCCTGCTCTCCCTGGATCTCAGTGGCCCTGCCCTGCCTGGATCTCAGAGGCCCTGTCCCTCCTGGATCTCAGCAGCCCTGCTCTCCCTGGATCTCAGTGGTCTTGCCCTGCCTGCATCTCAGCGACCCTTCCCTGCCTGGATCTCAGCAGCCCTTCCCTGCCTGGATCTCAGGGGCCCTGCCCTTCCTGGATCTCAGCGGCCCTCCCCTGCCTGCATCTCAGCGACCCTTCCCTGCCTGGATCTCAGCAGCCCTTCCCTGCCTGGATCTCAGCGGCCCTGCCCATCCTGGGTCTCAGTGGTCCTGTCCTGCCTGGATCTCACTGGTCCTGCCCTGCCTGGATCTCAGGGGCCCTTCCCCTCCTGGATCTCAGCGGTCCTGCCCCCCTCCCCCGGGTCTCAGGGGTCCTGCCCTGCCTGGATCTCGGTGGCCCTGCCCTGCCTGGATCTCAGCGGCCCTGCCTGGATCTCAGTGGTCCTGCCCTGTCTGGGTCTCAGCAGCCCTGCCCTGCCTGTATCTCAGTGGTCCTGCCTCTCCTGGATCTCAGCGGCCCTTCCCTGCCTGGATCTCAGGGGCCCTTCCCTGCCTGGATCTCAGGAGCCCTGCCCTGCCCGGATCTCAGCGGCCCTGTCCTTGTGGATCTCAGTGGCCCTGCCCTGCCTCGATCTCAGTGTTCATACGCCACCTGGATCTCACTGGTCCTTCCCTGCCTGCATCTCAGCGGCACTGCCCTGCCTGGATCTCAGCAGCCCTGCCCCTCCTGGACCTCAGCAGCCCTGCCCTGCCTGGACCTCAGCGGCCCTGCCCTGCCTGGATCTCAGGGGCCCTGCCCTTCCTGGATCTCAGCGGCCCTCCCCTGCCTGGATCTCAGTGGCCCTGCCCTGCCTGGATCTCAGCGGCCCTTCCCTGCCTGGATCTCAGTGGTCCTGCCCTGCCTGGATCTCAGCGGCCCTGTCCTGCCTGGATCTCAGTGGTCCTGCCCTGCCTGGATCTCAGCGGCCCTGTCCTGCCTGGATCTCAGCGGCCCTGTCCTGCCTGGATCTCAGGGGTCCTGCCCCGCCTGGATCTCAGTGGTCCTGCCCTGCCTGGATCTCAGCGGCCCTGTCCTGCCTGGATCTCAGCGGCCCTGTCCTGCCTGAATCTCAGTGGTCCTGCCCCTCCTGGATCTCAGAGGCCCTGCCCTGCCTGGATCTCAGTGGTCCTGCCCCTCCTGGATTTCAGTAGCTGTGCCCTGCCTGGATGTCAGACTTTTGGTCTCCAGGCCTGGGAGCAAATAAGTTTGTACAATCACAGGTGGCAGTGTGGGCCAGGAAGGTGGCGTGGGGTTTGTGTTCACAATGCGAGCCTTGCCTCTACTCCCCACCGGGAAGGTCTCCCCGCATTCCTGAGTCCGATTGCCGCAAAATAAACGTCGTCCCTTCATCGGTCCCCCGGAGCCTTTTCCCACGTTCACAACGACCCCAGCTCGCGCTGAAGGGAGTCTCCATGTGGCCCTGGGATTATCTTCTGTGAATTTCTGTTGTGTATAAAATAGATACATTTTGATTACAATATTATTACTTTCCATGCAGTATATTTTCTATTTTTCGTTTTACGGCTTGTCACGCAGTGCAATAACCACTCTCGCTCCGTGCCAACGCTCCCGGTAAACGGTGCCGGAGATTGATTAAATGCCTTGCCTGAGTTCCACTGTTTAATCAAGCCCAGCAGAGATGTATTACCTCCTATCTTTCAGCCTATAAGAGCTGATCTTAAATACATTGAGTAACTGCGAAGGAATACGTGGCCATCAATGTTTCAAATGCATGGTTTACATATTTCAGGAAATATATCTGCTCGGGTAGCAGCGAGAAATCCTCCTGGCAGTAAGAGCTCAGTACAGCATGCGACACGGAATTAACCACCCCCCCCCCCCCCCCGCCCCACCGCCGTGGCGAAGTGTGCTTCACTCTTCATACGGAGCCGTAAATATCCAGAATCTGGAGGTGAATTACAAAAATAACAACTGAGCTGAGGGAAAAAATTGATGGCAACAGGAGACAGAAGGTATGGGAGCCTTTCCGCCACAACCAGCTTCACAGCAGGTGGCCTTCTAGACGCTGGTCCCGATGGGAAATGTTTCAGGCCAGCTGCTGGAGGAGGTCCGGGGACGGTGTGGCTCTGCCTGAGTCGCATCACTGAGGGTGCGGGTTGGGGAGGAAATGCACGTCACTGACCCGTCCTCAGTCTAGTCCCAGGCAGGTGCACTGCGAGGGATGTCTGGCTCCTCCCTGGAAGTCTGCCGGGCTCAGCCCAAGTCAACCCTGTCATGTTCTACCCTAACCCGAAACACACAATCTGAGCCCTTAACGTCAACCCCTCTGTCACCGGCCCCTCATCACAACGTCATCCTTCACCCCCGATGGTGTCTCTTGAGATGCTGAGCCGTGGCCATGCTGTTGAATGGACTGTCTGATTTGCCAGTGAAGACCCCAGTGGATGGAGGGGGCAGTTTTGCCAAAGGAAACTGAGGTAGAACATGGACAAAGGATCTCGTGCTCCAACTCCCCCCAGCGTGGTGCAAGGGATCATGTCTAAGCATCACCACGGAGCCCTGTGCATGGGTGACGGTGGGTCGAGAGGTCGACCTTCTGTGCCCTTGAGGCCAGGGCAGCTATGGTGAACTGTCTTCTCTCCAGCACTATGCTCGACAAGCAGAACCAAGTCTTGGTGTCCTACATCATGAAAAATGGTGGCAAGCCCTACTCTAAACACTGTACATGGACATGGTATGTGAGAGTTTCTGGAAGAGATTAATGGTGCATAGCCACTGGCACATGGAGAATAATTTAAATCTACAGAGATGGATATAGAGGTAGGAAGATCTAAAGATAGAATTGTGATAGATAGAGTAGCTAGATGATAGATAGATAGATAGATAGATAGATAGATAGATAGATATAGATAGATGATAGAACATTGACAGAGAACAGATAGGTAAATAGGTTGATAACTCATAGATAAATAATAGATAAATGATAGATAAAAGATAGATACAGATACATAATAGATGATAGATGGATGGATGGATGGATGGATGGACAGATGGATGGACAGATGGATGGACAGATGGATGAGTCGGTGGGTGAGTGGATGGATGGATGGATGGATGGATGGATGGATGGATGGATAGACAGGTTGATGGATGGATGGATGGATGGATGAATGGACAGATGTATGAGTGGGTGGGTGGATGGATGGATGGATGGATGGATGGATGGATGTGTAGACAGGTTGATGGATGGATGGATGGATGAATGGGCAGATGTATGAGTGGGTGGGTGGATGGATGGATGGATGGGTGGGTGGATGGATGGATGGATGGATGTATGTGTAGACAGGTTGATGGATGGATGGATGGATGGATGGATGAATGGACAGATGGATGAGTGGGTGGGTGGATGGATGGATGGATGGATGGATGGATGGATGGATGGAAGGATGGATGGATGGATATATGAATGGGTGAGTGGATGGATGGATGGATGGATGGATGGATGGATGGATGGATATATGAATGGGTGAGTGGGTGGGTGGATGGATGGATGGATGGACAGATGGATGGACAGATGGATGAGTCGGTGGGTGAGTGCATGGATGGATGGATGGATGGACGGATGGATGGATGAATGGACAGATGGATGAGTGGGTGGGTGGATGGATGGATGGATGGATGGAAGGATGGATGTGTGGATGGGTGGATAGATGATAGATATATAGGTGGATAGGTAATAGATGGATAGATAATGGATGGGTGGATGGGTGGAGGGGTACATACATAGGTAAGTATGTAAATAGATGATAGATATAGGGATGGATGGATATATGATAGGTAGGTAAATAGACAGATAGATAGATAGATAGATAATGCATGGATGGATACATAGGTAAATGATATATGGATGGCTATAAGCCAGCTAGGCCAAGCAGAGGTGCTGACCAAGGAGAAATTCTGGAACGGTTCCCAGAAGAGGGACACAACGACCATTTGTCATGACTTCTGGACCAGCTGTAGCTCTTTCCGTGTTTTCCTCATTTCTCCATAAGACACTGGCCGGAATCTTAGCCAACTTAGCCCAGATGGCATTGACTTCCTCCACATATCAACAGGGTCTGCATGAAGGGTTCTAAGGAGCTGTTCCAGCCACAGAGCCCCTGGTGGGATTGGATGGGGTCTCCATTGTGATTGAATCATAGGCTGGCTCTCTCTCTCCCCACCCCTCCTTGCCTCACGTTCCCAATTCCTCCCCCCAAAACCTGCAGCATGCTAACTGCTATCCCAGAGTCGGCCTCTTGGAAACCCAGCCTAACCTTTCCACAGACGTTTTGGGTGGGTGCCTGGCTCTTGGTATTCGGGGTCTGCTTGCCCTTCTTGAAAGGTAAAATGAGTCAAGGACTCTCATTAACTTCCCGGGAGCACAGGGTTTTTATTCTCCTTCAGCAGTGAGAGGCACAAACTCTTCATTTGAAGAGCTCACCACCCCCAGCTCTAATTTCTAGAACCAATCACGTTCTTGGGGTCAGTTTGAGTGGAGCTGGGTACAGGTCCGAGTCAATTGCAGCCAGATGAAGCCTTCTCATGTGAAATTTAATTACCGCAAGCCTCACCCTGGAAATGTTCACCTTGAACCAGAACATCGCTCGAAAATAAAATTGAAATGTGAACTCACAAAATGCTAATGGGTCCTGCACCCTCCCCCCTCACCCCTCCCAGGCCCCCAGAAAAAATGTTCACACACGTCCTCGGAGACCCTGGAATGACTACATTTCTTCATTCGAAATTCATTCCGCTGGCATCTTTTATGCAAACCATGTTGCAGTACGTTCTTGATTTGCATCCCCCCGACCCCATCTTTACACCATGTGACCACGTCATCCATCCACTCGGGGTCACACGCTCAGGCACACCGCTTGGTGAGCACATGCTCGCAAAGTAGAAAGGACCGTGAGCTGCACCAAAAAAGAAAGAAACACACAGTGGTGTGTGATGAAGGCATGTGCTTTCCTCCCCCGGGAAAACCGTGGACACCCCAGCTTCAGATTGTGGGACGACGGAGGTCCTAAAGGCGTGTTTGAAGATGGGGACCCTTGTCCGCACAGAGGAAGTAGCCACCTTACAAGTCCTCATCGATGAGTCCATACCAGATAAACGGGATGAAGGATAGAAAACCAGCTGAAGCCAGAACAGCCCAAACAAGGTCAAGTTAATAATTGGATTCTGTGGTTGCATCGTACTAACTGTCCACAAAACACCTACGACGTGAAGCTTCATGCCTTATCTGTACTTAACTTTCCCTGAAACTGGCCGAGTACCTTGTGTGGAACACGTGTCCAGATTTTTGGTTAATCGTGAGGTCCTGTGGAATTTTGAACGGAAATCCCAAAGAGGAAGGGAGGACCTTCTATCTTTATTTCTACTTTTGATGCTTATGACTTGAAGCAGTGAATGAAATTCACTTCCTGGGGCACAGGTTACTTGGAAAGTTTGAAGTATGAACATGATATCAAGTATCTATAGGAATTATATTCCCTAAGTGGGTAGATATTTAATCTATACTTGCACTTAATCTGAAAGATTTTTTTTTAAATGTTCTTAATGTTTATTTATTTTTGACAGAGAGAGAGACAGAGCGAGAGCAGAGGAGGGGCAGAGAAAGAGGGAGACACAGAATCCAAAGTGGGCTCCAGGCTCTGAGCTGTCAGCACAGAGCCTGATGCAGGGGTGGAACTCACGAACTGTGAGATCATGACCTGAGCCAAAGTCGGACACTGAACCGACTGAACCACCCAGGCTATTTAAAAGGTTTTAAATGCAGTTAATATGAAACACAGATATGTACAAAATCTAGATGGTCTGGGTGTAAAATTATTGAGTCTTTTGGAAAATGGAATGTGTACCATGACCCAGTGACTCTTGATGGCCAGTAATGTGCAAAGAACCTTGCCTTGTACTCTTCCATAATTGCCTCCCTGGTCCTAGAAATACCCAAGGAATAAGATGAAAACCTTCCACACTCCAAATTAACATCACAAAAATAAAATGTTTAAAGAAGGCCCACATGGCCTTCACGTGGCCCACAGTCCACATGGAAAAGTAGACCCCTTGGATGGATTAGGCTGGAAAAACATCCAAACATTGAGATGGTTTTCTAACGTTATTCCGACTTTGGAAAATCAAAGGCCCTACACAACTTCAACACATAGGGCTTCACTGATCCTTACTATCTTATTTCAACACTGTATATGATGTCATAATCGCATTGCTATCAATTTTCATTGCTGATAACCAATACACGTGAAGGACAGACGTTTCAGTGGTGGCTGGGGAAACGTGGCATTATAATGATGTATATAAATTTTATTTGGGATCCAGAAGGCGGGAAGGGCAGAGTGATGGAAAAGGCGATGATATTTACTTTATGAGATTCAGGAATCAATACACCTATTTACATCAGACACACGAGTGTGGTCTTTAGTGCCAGAAACACACCTCTCAGAGAATTACAATATTAACCAGAGAACAAGGGAGGTGACCGGGGAAGGCATCATAGATCAAGAAAAGTGTTTAATTTTGCATCCTTCACAGCTGAGAATCAAGGGTCCCATTGAAATCAGATAAATCAGACAGAGATCAATACCGTGCAGACTCCGGGAGTGCTGGAATCAGGCAGATGGGGGTGCAGAGGTCATGAGTTCCTGCTCCATGGCTCTGCTCCCTGCACCCAGGGAGCTGCATTCGCAGCCTGCATGATAGACGAGCAGATGTGATTTCTTTACCAGACGCCCGCCTGGCCACCAGAAGGCCTTGCGGCCAAGGTATGGGCATCACATCAGGAGAGAATATGCAGATACCAAACCTCTCTAGGCCTTCTGCCCTCGAGGGGTGACAGACGTGGGTCACAGACGCTTAGGGGTCACATGGAGGTACTTCCTTGAACTCGTGGAAACTCCTTTTACCTCTGAGTCCCATCTGTAGGATGTTGATATTAATACTAAACACTAAACCACTACAAACGAATACTAACCGTACTAACCACCGAAATGCTAATACTAAGCAGTGAACGGAGGGTGCTATGAACCTAATACCAAAGTCATCGTAAAGGAATTACCGACACTAAGTTCTACACCAGCCGTAAACCCCAATACCAATGGTACCGTAACATCAGACTAATCTGTGTTTAGTTTATTTTGAGAGGGGGACAGAGAGCGTGAGCGGGGGAGGGGCAGAGAGAGAGGGAGACACGAAATCCGAAGCAGGCTCCGGGCTCCGAGCTGTCGGCACAGAGCCTGAGGCAGGGGGCGAATCCACAAACCGTGAGATCATGACCTGAGCCGAACTCAGGATCCCTGCTGACCCCCAAAGCGTGAGGGTACCAAGAAAGCGCCCTTCTATGGGGTTCGCTCACACTTGGCCCCACGGGTCCGCATGAGCCACCCCGTCACCCCAGCAGTTCATGAGACCAGCGATGTAAGCTTCCTGGGGGCACCTGGCTGCCTCGGTCGGTTCAGCGTCCAACTCTCAATTTCGGCTCAGGCCACGAGATCTCATGCTTCGTGAGATCCAGCCCCCGTCCCACGCTGGGCTCTGTACTGACTCTATGCATCCTTCGTGGCGTTCTGTCTCTCCCTCTGTGTCTCTCTCTGCCTCTCCCCGACTCAGTCTCTCTCTCCATCTCTCTCTCTCAGTAGAAATAAACTCAAAGAAACAAAGATGCTCGCTCCCTCTTGGATCGCCTGTATGAGCTGGAGTATTGCTGCCTCTTACTGGGAAGAATGGGACCCGCGGCACACTTTTCGAGACGTTTAGCGAACGCTCCCACGGTGTGACGTTCTCCACGTCGGAAGGCACGGGCAATCCGGTGGTGTTTCGCACGTCACAGGGCCGTGTAACCATGACTACAGCTACCTACAGCTTTTCGCACCTCCCCGAAAGGAAGCCCTGTACCCACTGGGCAGCTGTCCCATCGCCGTCCCCAGCCCTGGGCCCCCACCCTTCAACCCACTTTCTGTGTCTGTGACTCTGATGACTGCAGGTGACTCATGACAGTGGAACCACATGTGTTTATTCGTCTGGTTGTTAGCGGCTTGTCTCGGTGAGCATCACGTCCCGAAGGTCCGTCCACGTGCGGGCAGGTGTCCTTTACATGATTGAGTAATATTCCGCCACGTGGATGGACCACACTGTCTTCACCATCCATCCACTGATGGCTGGTCCACTCGATTTCCCCTCTGGGCTCTCGTGACTAACACAGGAATAAACACGTGTGCGGTCGAATCCCAACTTTCAAAGCTCTTGCGTTGGTATCTATGGGAGGAAATCGCCGGATTACGGGCTGATTCTGTGTTTTAATTTTTCACAGCATCACCTCCCTGTTTTCCCTCGTGGCTGAACCCCTTTACGTTCTCCCCAGGAATGTGAGAGGGCCCTCTTTTCTCCACAAACTCACACACACTTGTTATTTCCCCCACCCCCTCTTCTGTTTTTAAATATAGTCATCATTACGGGTGTGGGATAGTTTTTGTATTTCCTAAGGTGTACTCGAGTCCCTTGCCCTTCATATAATCGGATTCTTTCTCTTTTCATGGCCACGTTGTGAGAAATCTTTAATATATGCGACCTGGGTGGCTAAGTCGGTTGGGCGTCCAACTTCAGCTCAGCTCATGATCTCACGGTTCGCGGGTTCGAGCCCCACGTCGGGCTCTGTGCTCTTTACAGCTCGGAGCCTGGATCCTGCTTCGGATTCTGTGTTTCTCTCTCTCTCTCTCTCTGTCTGCCCCTCCCCTGCTCGTGCTCTGTCCTTCTCAAAACTAAATAATTTTTTTAAAATATATACACGAGATGCTGATCCTCCTGAGATAAATTATTTGCAAATATTTTCTTTCCGTCTGTAGGTTGAATGTTTTGCTTCCTTGACAGTGTTCTTGGATGTGCAAAGGGTTTTATTGGAGAGCTGCGTTCTATCGGCCTGAGGACACAGATTTCTTTTCTTTGCGTCCATTTTTATTTCAAATTTTTATTTCCAATCGCAGGACAGTTGACCCACAGGGCAATTTGAGTTTCACCTGGTCCCTTCCGTGCACACGACTCCCCATGGTCACCACGACAGGTGCCCTCGTGCGTTCCCATCACGTGTCTCCAACGTCCCCGCCCCCACCCAAAACTCTGTAACTTTAATAAAGTATCATTTTACCCACGTTTTTGTCCTTCTGTTGCCTGTGCGGCTGGCGTCACAGCGAAGGTGCCCCACCGTAAGCACTCGATAAACGTTGGTTTCCACTCCCATCGGTTATCACCGGGTACCCAGCCCCATCCCAAGCTCCAGGCTTAGGGAGAGAGCAAGCAGGATGGCTTGTAACCCGAGCAGATGCCTGCAGAACGGCCAGGCGGCCGTGCTGGGGACAGGACGTGATGTAACAGCTGGCTGCCCCACACTGTGCCCCCTTCCAGCCGCCCCCAGACGGGTCCAGCAGGATTCCTCCCTGCAACTCAGCTGTTGCATCACGTCTGCTCCCCCAGGGCGTGACCTGACACGTGCATTTCAACACTCTGCTCTTAGGGGCCCCCCGGGGCTCACGGGGAGAGGCCAGCCCTTGACGGAGCGAAATCCCTAAGTCGACCCGTGAGACACTCCAGCTGGACCCCTAACACGCTTGTAATCCAATCGGTCCGTGAAAAACTGCCAAGGTCTGACGTGAGGACCGGCCTCCGTATCTGTTCTGCACCTGCCCCGCAGGTAAAGCGCACGGGCATTTCGTGGTAGGACTTCAGCATCGGGCCACGAGGGGAAGCCTGTACCAGGGTGCTGCGCATTCTTGGAAGATGCCCCATCGAGCACGGCCCCGTGGCCCCAAACGAAACCAGGAGGGGGGTGAGGTGGACACTGGGACCAGACCAAGGGCGTCACAACCCCACCGCGGACGTCTGTGACGCGCATCCCCAAGCCCGCCTGGGCAGATGGGACCTGGGGACATTATGGCATAATTAAGGTGGGATCGATTAGCTTTCGGCCCAGGAGGGAAGTCTTTTCAGGACGTACGGATCAACCACCAGGAAACCAAGGATGCCAACTATCTGTCAGTACTTGTCCCCGGGCCCCTCTTCCTCGGCGTGCAGACAGGAACCCCAGCCCCACAGCACCCAGTTTACCCTCCCATAAACAAAAATCCCATCGTTCAAGGCCGGATGCCCCCTGCCCCACGTCTTCCGAGAAGCGTGGACTGGTGTCCCTTCTCCGACGCAGCCCCTATGGGGAATGCACGGTTGGGGGCAGGGGGAGACCTGAATAATTCAGCACACACAGAAATTAAGCACGGCGAGAGTTTCTTAAACGCAGCTAATGTGTCGTTAGCTTAATTTTTATTTTTAATCCCCGGTGCGCGGGGCGGACTCACACGGGAATTGCCAACGACGAACGTCAGAATCGCTCACGTGGGGTGTGCGTGGGGGGGTTGATGGGATTTTTCAATTTTATGATAATGGGTCTTTCCGAACGCGTTGGTAATAAAATGGTAATCTCGAACCTGAAAGAGCATTAACTCCTTCAGACCCGGAGGCCTGGGGACGCGATTGACTTCTTGAACGTGGCTTCACCGGAGGAAATGATGTCTCTGAATTTTATTTCAGCGAGAACCCCAGGCCGCATGAGGACACGGGATAAGGTTACAATTACGTTCAGCGTAAACCTCCCTCAGACCTGTTAATGTCTTAACTGAAAAAAAAAAAAAAAAAAAAAAAAAAAAACGCCCTGGTTAAAAAATATATATATAACCTTTTAACACATTTTACAGACTATTACATACGATGTCGTTTTTACACGGATGCTATTTTCTACGTAAGTGGATTAGGCAAATAGTCATTGTTTTTTTATGTTTATTTATTTTTGAGAGAGGGAAAGACAGAGCGTGAGCAGGGGAGGGGCAGAGAGAGAGACACACAGAATTGGAAGCAGGCTCCAGGCTCCGAGCTGTCAGCACAGAGCCTGATGCAGGGGTTGAACTCACGGACTGTGAGATCACGACCTGAGCCGAAGTCGGAGGCTCAACCGACTGAGCCACCCAGGCGCCCACAAATAATAACACAGGGTCACAAGGAAGGACGATGTGCCTCAGACCCCACGGACACATCTGGAACCCACGATTCTCGGGGACAGAGGGAGACAGGGGACGCCCCACCGACTGTCACCCCATTTGTACGAAATGCCCACAATAAACAGATTCGCAGACTGCAAGCTGACCGGGGGCCGTGAGGGGTTCGCGACAGGCGGCTTAAGGGGCCCCGGGTCTTACTCGGTAACAATAGAAGTATTTGGGGACTCGTTCGAGACGGTGGTTGAACCACCCTGGGAACTAACTGCTCAGGGCCGCTGAGCCGTGCACCCAGGAAAGGTCACCGCGGCTACTGTTGTGTCACTCAAGGCTAACGCGGTAAGAAAGTCTGGTCCGTGCAGGTGTTTGTGAAATGCTCGCGGGACGGCATCTCCGGAATCACAGCTACCAGTCCTGTTCACTGCACAAACGCGTCTTCTGGCAACTTCTCCTGGTCTGTCTGCACATTCTCATTCATGACAAGCAAAGCCCGCACAATCTTTCCGACCCGACACGGGGCATTCTGTACCACGGACACCTTAGGCCCCCACATCGCAGCCGCCCCGGTTCCCGCCGAGCAGTGTGGGCCGAGTCAACACCTGTCTTGGGAGCTGGGGTTCCTCTCCCTGGAGCCCAGCTTCCCGTGGCGGTGACGGAGGCGGGGGCCTGGCTAGGAAAGGAAGCCCCGCCTGCAGAGGAAAGGAGAGAAGGTCCCGTTTAATGGCTGAGGGGGGGATTCCGAGCGAGACAGAGGCCGGTGGCCATGGGGCCCCGAGAGTCTGTGGGTGAGTGGGGCATGCAGCATCCAGGAAGACAGCCGGGAGGAGGCGTCCCCAGGCAGATTCAGTGCTGCACCAGGACACAGGGGGTCCGGAGAGAAGCAGGCCATGGCTGTGCCTTCCTCGCCGTTCTGGCGGCCCCAACGGCAAGTGTAGATGCCCTGTGTCTGTCAGCACCCATGGCCGTGAGCTGCCCCAGCTGCTCTGTGCAGAGAAGGAATTTGTAAACGAATACGGAACAGCTTGCATCCGTCCGCGGGGACTTCGCGGGGCCCCAGAACTGGCGGTTAATGCGAGACAGGGAATGTGCAAACCCCCCGGGGGGCGCGAGGGTCCCGGCTACTGGGGCCGCACACAGGCCACGGCGTCCCCACCGGCACTGGGCTCCAAACACACTCCAGAGGCTCAGCCCCACGTGCGCCACGAAGGGTTCCAAGAACTTACACGCGTAAGTTCCAGGCAGTGTCTTTTTTTCGTAATTTTTTAAATGTTTCTATTTATTTTTGAGAAAGAGAGAGAGAGGGCACGAGTCAGGGAGGGTCAGAGAGAGAGGGAAAGATAGAGTCCAAAGCAGGCTCCAGGCTCCGAGCTGTCAGCACAGAGCCCGACGCAGGGCTCAAACCCTCAGACCGCCCAGCAGTGTCTTAACTGAGGGACGCTGGGCGACAGCCTCGCGCCAGCTCCTTGGAGGCGGGAAGTGAATTCTTATGGTCTCCACCTGGAGAAGGCAGGACTCAGGGAAAGGACTGCGTGAGCCCATGGACCCGAATCCTGCTCTCATAGATGGTAGCATAACATAAAGTCACCTGCAAGGACCGTCACCTTGTGGGCACCTTCTGAGACTTGAACGTACTTCCTGGCAATGGACCAGGTTGTCTCAACTACGGCAATGACAGCTGACCATGTCTGGGGTCACTTTTTGTGGTCACCCCTTGGGGCGTTGTGGTGGGTGCAGACCAGGGACACCTGTCATCAGCCTACGCTGAACAGGACGCCCCCTGTCATCAGCCTACGCTGAACAGGACGCCCCACGTTAGTCATCCAGCCCCACGTGTCAGCAATGTTGAGGCTGAGAAGCCTTGACCACGAGGTAAGACAGTCTGTCAGTCTATCTCCCTCCTTATGCATCTATTATCTGTCGATTGATCCTTCTATCCAATAATCCATCCATCCATCCATCATCCATCCATCCACCCATACATCACATCTATGTATCTATCTATCTATCTATCTATCT
>NC_080800.1:725000-727500 GCF_028018385.1 Neofelis nebulosa | reverse complement strand
CGGTTCACATTCATCACCACTGTCTGAATGGCTTCTGTGACAGGAAAATCTCGCAGTGATGCACTGAGAACTCAGGATTTACCCTTGGTCGGTGGGGGAGGGGGGCAGACAGCGCCCTGCAGGCCACACTCAGGCGGGGTGGGGTGGCTAAGAGAGTGGGTGTCCCAGCTGGGACCCCTGGCCACCAGACACCTGTGATAAGCGGACAGACCTCAGGTGATGGCCTCTGGCCCAGGCAGGACGGCGGGGGCATCCCGCAGCAAACTGAGTGGAGTCGGGGGGTGGGGGTGGGCAGGGGGAAGCGGGCAGAATCTGCAGAACATCTGGTGCTGAGGGCAGCTCACGGCGACCCGGGGCCTTCTGACACGCTGGAGTCTGGATGCCGGCCCGTAGCCCCTTCCTGCCCTGTGCTGTCTCCTTCTCATTACGGGGATTTATTCCCCCTCTTTGTAGTCGCAGCAGCATGTGTCCTAATTGTTTCTTCCACGTGCTGTAAATCTGTCTGCCATCCAGTAAAACATGAAGCCGGGACCCAGCAATTTCCTCTTCTATCTTTGCGGCCCCGGCCCGGCCGGCGGCGGACCGAGTGTTGAAACGAAATGAAACATGTTTGCACCCCTTCCCGACACGCGGGCCTGCCTCCTTCGCTCCAGGAATTTTTAATATTCGGGCCACAGCCTCCGCATGACGTCATCCCGGGATCTAATTGGAACCGTGGTCTGCGGGGCCGGACCGGCGGCCTCAGGCTGGCTCCGTGCCACGGCCCGCCTCCGGCTCAGAGAGGCTTTAATGCCGTCAAGGCTCATCTGGTTTTATGCAGTCCTCGGCCGGTTCACAAACGCGTTCTGAGGTTTGCATGGTGGCCCCTGAAGAAACGGCCGCAAAGCAGCCCCGAAAGGAGCGATTCTGTGCCACCTGCGCTGGCTGGGGCGGGGGGCGGGTCTCGTGGCTCAAACACGCCCCGCCATCCCTGTCCGCACCCCAGGCCACTGCGATCCAGATCCAGGACGTGGGAACCCGCCCTCCAACTTGGTACGGTTCGCTGGGAACGGCGCACTTTGGATACTATGTGTCAGCCTGGGTGTCAGAGGTGCACCGGACGGTTTGCAAATTGTTTCTATTCTGAGCAGCTTGCTGCAGCCGGAGCTCAAGAGTGCAAAAACTCACAGGGCAGCTCAGCTCGGATTCCGTGCAAAGCAACCCCCTGCAGGGGCGCGTGCTGATACCAAAAAGTTCTGTGCTGTTGCCCTGGGATTCGGGACTAAGCGCGGGTCCTGTCTTTCATCGGGCACCTGTGTTCATGGCTCGGGTCGTGGGCTTCCCCCCAAAACAAGACACCCCCCTGCCCTCCCCTCTACTTCCCCTCGGGAGACCGGAGCCCCCAGGGGGGGCGGCTTTGTGTGCAGGTTGGAAAGGTCAGAAATCTGACCTCCGCCAGTGCACCTGAACAGACACACCCACCGAAGAACTGGCTGGGGCCGCACCGGGTGACAGGCGTCTCTTCCGGCTGAGGGGTGTCCGCGGCCCCTGTGCTGGGACCCACTGCCTTTGGAGTCTCCTTCCATGAGAACGCGGCTTCGCTGTTTGTCTCGTACCTTCTGCCCGGCACATCCCCAGAGCTCACATGTGAGCGCACACACACACACACACACACACGTGCATCTAGCACGTGACTCTCACATCCCCGACTTCACAGGGAGGCCAGAGGCAACTCCCGCAGCCTCCAGACGGTACAGACAGAATTATGACAAATTGCATAAATATGTGCAAATTGTTCGAATGAGGTCATGCGCCCAGGGTCCCCCCCGAGCCCGCAGAACGCCGCAGTGGAAGGTCAGCCCAGGACTTGCTCTGCATTCAATTGAGACAATTACATCCAATTTGCTTACATTTACCACGGAGACAAGCCCATCGGTTGATTCCAATCGCATTTACAGGTTTATGTCCCGCCAGGACCGGAGTCCAGGGCTTGGCACTCCGGAAGGCTCCGGGGCCGGCACGGGGGACACCGTGCACCCCAAGGGGCATCAGAGGCTCTGTCTGGGGTTCCAGGGTCCTGGGGGACTCCTCCAAGGTGCCAGCGAGGGTCCCCCGGGGCACCCGTCGGATGTCACTGGTCGCCTGCGCCCGATGACGTTTGGGAGCAAGCCCGTGTTCCCGAGTGCTTCCGGGGTCTCGGGGCTTTGTTGCTGTCGATTCTCCCCCATCTGGTCGTCAGCCTGGGGGTGTGCTGGGGCCCATGTGTCCCGAGCTACGAATGTGCAGATGTCTTTTCACACCCAGATCCCAAACACGACCCGTTGCTGGGCCAGGCTGCTGCCTCCTGGTCTCTGAGAAGTGTGCACGGGGCCAGGCTCAGCTCTGCCAGGGGGGCCCCGTGGGGAGCCCAGAGCAGGCACCACCTGGGAAGCCCCACGTGTGCTCCAGTGAGCCCTTGGGGGACAGACCAGAATTGCACCTGCCTTCAGAGCGGGAGCCTCAAAGGCTCGCCTAGACCTCC